>NC_056611.1:28501102-28523602 GCF_018340385.1 Cyprinus carpio
TCATTCAGAACCACAGAGTCTAAACAGCCCTGAAAGCCGTTGGTGACCCGCGGACCCTTTCTTTCCGTCAAGCTATGGCCGTCCGGAGGCGACACCTGCGCTCCGAAATAAATGGACAGATCTGCTCCCAGAGGTCGGTATTTGGTCGAGGCCAGTCGCCGCTCCACGTACATGTCGTCTAGCGAAAGGCTGCTGTAGTTTCCTCGCAGCTCCAGGACAACGTGGTGCCAGTTCCCGTCGTTGACCGGACGGCCGGAGATCCCGATGCTCCTGGGACTGTTGCCGCAGTCCAACTGGAACCACAGCTTTCCCTCTTCGATCTGTCAATCAAATGCAGAAACAGTCTGTATTGAATGTGATGGATTAAAAATATCACATTGTGAAATAATGGCATGCAAAGCAAACATATAGCAATCCCCTAAACAACAGATTCTTAAACTTGTGTCATTCAAACTCAAATATTAACATAAAACATATAATTTATCGACAGATTTGCACGTTCATGGTACATTTATTGTACTTATTTATTACAGTTTTTAATTTTTATGATTTAATTAATTATTAGCTTTTCATCAACACACAACCCCCGGCATTTCCTACACACAGCCCAGTTTGGAAAACTCTGTCCTAAATGAATTACTCTTATGAGTCGGTTCCTTTAATGAAAAGTTCAAAGGCTTATTTGGATCAGTCTATAAAACTCTTCTGTATAATTTCAAGCATTAGCAGAGAGTTTAAATGTAAGAATATGTAAGCAAATTTAAATGTATGAATATGTAAGCAAAACATGATAGCTAAAATATACCAAAATGAATCAAATGAAATCAAACTGAGATTTTGTGAATCAGAATAGAATCAAATCAGGAAAATTGTATCAATAACCGAGCTTTAACTTTTTTTTTGTTTTTTTTTTACACAAAAGCTCCAAAACCATTTAAAAGATCCAACACTTTCTGCTAAACAGTCAAAACAATATGTATTATTATTACTGTCATCATGTCATCAATAATGTAAAACAAATACTGCAATACTGTATACTACTCCTCATAAGTTTGTGGTAAATAAATTGATACATCTAGAATAAATCAATTTATTTACCACAAACAAATAAATAAATCTAGTCTGGTAAATATTTATATATATATATTAGAAATTCTTTACTTTCTAAAAACCAAACAAACAAACAAACTAAAAAAACAGTGTTGAAGCTCGGTTATTGATACAATTTTCCTGATTTGATTCTTTCTAGCTAAAGAATAAAAATAAAATGTATCATGGTTTCCACAAAAATATTAATCAACACAACTGTTTTCAACATTGATAATAATTAAGGTTTCTTGAGCATCAAATCAGCATATTAGAATGATTTCTGAAGATCATGTGACACTGAAGACTGTAGTAATGATGCTGAAAATTCAGCTTTGATCACAGAAATAAATTACATAGTAAAATATATTCAAACAATTATTATAAATTAGAATAATGCTTCATATTGCTGCTGTTTTACTATATTTTGTATCAAGTAAATGCAGCCTTGGTGAGCAGCAAAGACTTCTCTTAAAAACATTTGAAACAATCTTAAAACTTTTGACTGGTAGTGTTCACAGCTAACCTCTCAAAATGTTTTTTTTTTTTAAGATTTCATAACGTCTTTTCACTTCCTTTCCATGTTAAAAAGTCATTAGAACAAAGTATATGAATGCTATAAGTGTGTTTTATGGTGTGTACCTTCAGCACGCTGCACGGATCTGTACGTGTGTACATAATGATTCCCTTGCTCTGCAGCGTTCTGATGCGGAGAGCTAACTTCATCTCTCCGCTCCTCTCTCCATCCGTTACTCTGTACTTGATATAACTGTTACCAGAGAAGCTCAGAGAGGTGTGTCCTGAACAACACACACACACACACACACACACACACACACACACACACACAAAACATCAGTCACTGGAAAGGAAACAGCTCATATTTTAAGAAGGTGCCACATTATATATCACACATAAAGAGCTTTCATACAGGGTTATATGTTACCTGCACACTCTCCCAGTTTGCCCGGTGGACACTGGCACGCATACGGCCCCCTGCTGTTGTCCGTTCCCACACACTGCATGTCACCAGGACATCTCATATCCGCACACACCTCCGACGCAGCAGAACAACTCCCGTCTGAGAGAAAGAGAGGGAGAAATTACTACCGCAAAACAAACCTGCTCTTGTTATAGTGGTGTACTGTGATAATACTGAACACAGATATTTTACCTAATTTAAATTATGTGTTTCTGTTCCTGCTGTTTATGAGTGCAAGGACGTGGCCCGTGTTCAAAAGTGTCATTTTGTAAGTGCATGTTTAATAGGCGGCTTAAGTAAAGGCCTTTCACACTACACTTAACCTTGCGTTAACGTCTTTTAAAGATGGGCTTTTAACCTTGTGTTCAGGAAAGTTTTACATATGCTTTTATATACAGTGAGAATCAGCACAGTGCTAGAGTTTTCATTAAATATTTATTCCAAAACATAGTTTTTTAAATTTTGTGATGGAAACGGTTTAATGGTTCACATAGTCAAACAGCACTTTTTTTTTTTTTTTTTTTTTTTTTTTGCTGCAAAACCTGTGTTTACACATTTACATGAATAAATCACAATTAATTACATTTCTAATTTAAAACTATACAAAATGTATGATCTTGCAACTAAAATTGCACATATGCAATAAATGGCCTTAGAATCATAAATTATGCCAAAATGTCTATTTCTATATATTATAGCTAGAAACAAAATGACTAATGACAAAAGGATTATTTTCAAGTAACAAAAATTAAAAAGCTTGACTGGTTATATGGATAGGTTATGGATATGGATAGATACAAAATGCACATTTATCAACAGTATAATAAAGGTATAAACTTTTTCTAAACACAAAAATTTGTGTAAATTTTATTTGTGTATTTATTCACAACTTAAGCAAAATTATTGAACGAGACTCAATATTATAAACTCATAAATAAGTAAACATAAATGTTCATCAAAATTCTAAAAATACCACGGGATAACTTAAAAGTATTTAAATAAATCAATTATTATTAATATATTAAAATACTCTAACTCCAACTTAAATTAAAATCGAAATAAAAAACACCCCTCAATAACATACTTGTTGAAACTTCAAGAATTACAAATTGAATTGTGGTTAATTAAATATCAGTACAGTTTCTATTAAAAAAGTCTATTAAAATAAACAAATAAATTCTAATATTAAAATTCTATTAATTAGATGTATAAATACATTCTGTTCTTTAATGGTTCACATAGTCAAACAGCACCATGTAATTGATTTAGAGACTAAAATTCTATTAGTAAAATTCTATTAGTTAAATATATAAATTAATAAACTATAATTACAGCAGAAATACCATGAATATAATAGCCTATATGCATGGATATTGTGTCCCTCTTTTGTCATTCATTTTGGATAAAAGCATCAAACTGTGCTGGAAAACGGGCTTTTAAATGAAAAATGTTGTTTAAAATGATCCTGGGTCGAGGATTTGTTCACTCACCGCTGCAAACGCATCGTGTGTTCCTGTGGAACTTGGGCGACACGAAGCTGGTTTTGGTGGAGCTGTATGTGAGCAGACTGTGTGAGTCCAGGATGATGGTTTGTTCACACTGGGCCTCCCTGCAGTCCAGACCCGAGCAGTTCTTATCCAGCACAGCTGAGACTCTCAGAACCTGGTCCAGCTGCCGGCGCGCCGAGCTCAGCTTCTGCGTCACCAGCGCCGCCTTGTAGAACCCGCCGCCATCCGCCGTCTCCACCGCAACCAGCAGATCCAGCTGCCCCGTGGACTCCACCGGCTGCACACTGAGCACGTGCAGATCGTCGGGCCGCGGTGTCGCCATCACGCTGGACAGGACACGTCTGACCGAGGGGAGGTGACGGGACACGAAGTCGTGAGGGGAGACGCGGTCGAAACGGATGGTCACGGCATCGTGGAGCATCTCGGCCGAGGCCTGCTCTACATGCATGCTCACCGGCACGTTCACAGTGAAGCGGCCGTCTGTTACTGTAGCGTTGAGGCTGTAGCGACCCGCATCCAACCCGCTCAGAGCGATGATGCGCCCGTCTCGAGGACTCACCTGCCAGAGAAAAAGATGGACACGTCAAAAAACACAATAAGATTTCACAGAAGTTTTGATTCAACCTGTGAACTCAAAATTAGAGTTTTTTTGATTTTTGATAATGTCTGATAGAATAAAATAAAATAAATTAACTAAACAAAGTAAAATGCAATTTATTTAAATATTTTAGTAACAATTCAACAAAACTAAATTTTATTTTAAATGTATACAATTTCACAAACACTACTATATATATATATATATATATCCACACCTATATAAGTGCTGTCAAACGATTACTCAAAAGTTTACATAATATTTACATAACATACTGTATGTATGTGTACTGTGTTTATTTATTATGTATAAATAAATACACACATATACAGTATATATTTTGAAAATATTTACATGTATATACATTTATATAATTATATTTTATAATATATATAAATGTATTTAACATATAAACAACTTATTTTTCTTAAATATATACATGCATGTGTTTGTATTTACATATACATCATAAATATACACAGAACACACTCATATAGTATATAAACAAAATCTTTTATTTTGGATGAGATTAATCGTGAACACACACACATATGTACTTATTTTTTCACACAACTGCAATAGCTGAAAACTGGCTTATGCATTGCTGCAGTATTTACCCCATTTTATGGATAATCATTTTTATGTCTCTGACGAAGTTGTACCAAATGGTAGTAGGTATAATGGATTGCACTTTATGGGTTCTTATTTCACTTTTACATTGTAGGCTGCTCTGATGTTATCTATTAAAAAAATAAATAAATAAATAAATAAATAAATAAATAAATAAGTAAAATATAATAATAATAATAATAATTAATTAATTAATAAATAAATAAATAAATAAATAAATAAGTAAAATATAATAATAATAATAATAATATATATATATTTGTATATAATTAATATATAATTTATACATTTGTAATTAATATTAATTATATAATTGTAAAATTAAAAAAATTGGTTTTGCATAATCCCCATCAATACCATCGCTTCATTTTCATAGTTTTTATTTTAGACAAAAACAAGTTATTAATTATATTTAATAAAAAAAAATCGACATTTATACATCATCTGAAAGCTGAATAAATAATCTTAAGCTTTCCACTGATGTATGGTTTGTTAGGATATGACAATATTTGGCTGATACAACTGTTTGAGAATCTGGAATCTGAGGGTGCAAAAAAATCAAAAAATTTAGAAAAACATCTTTGAAGTTGTCCAAATGATGTTCTTAGCATTGAACATTACTAATCAAAAAATAAGTTTTAATATATTTACAGTAGGAAATCTACAAAATATCTTTATGGAACATGATCTTTACCTAATATCCTAATGATTTTGGTAAAAAAAGAAAAATCATACGACATATTGTTGGCTATTGCTATAAATAGAACTGTGCAACTTATGAATGGTTTTGTGGTCCACAGTCACATTCGAATAATAAACGTATTAACTAATTCATAATAAAAACTCAATGAGATAATAATAACTGAATGGTAATTATTGTAGGGGATTAGTGGACTTCAATTTGGACTTAATCTAAAACATGAGAATGACTTTCAAAACTGTGATGCATGCATAACGGAAACACAAACCAATGGATCACACACTCATATACCTTGAACAGGCTGCTCTGCTGGTGTGTGTGTCCGTAGGTAAGAATATCAAAGGCATCCTGGTCTGTGGCGTGGATCTGACCGATTACACCTCCTGGAAACTCGTCCTCCATAGTTACGATGTGCACATGTAAAGGTGACGCCACTGGCTTGTGCACGCTCTCCTCTATCACACGCACCAACACGGTCGCCATCGACGACAGGGGCGGCCTGCCTGAATCACTGGCCTATGGGGTGAAACAGCGGACAGTGATTGGCTGAATCAAGCCTCAATCACAACCACAGAACTATTTATTTATATTTAATCTAAATTCTACATTTAAATAAAATGTATCAGTTTCCCCAAAAGCGTCTTGTCTTTTTTAAAACTGATAATCAGAAATGTTTCTTGAGCAGCAGATTTCTGAGTGATCATGTGACACTGAAGACTGCATTAATGATGCTGAAAATTAAACTTTTCGTCACAGGAATAAATTATATTTTACAAGATATTCAAATAGAAAAGAGTGATTTAAAATTGTAATAATATCTAACAATATTACTGTTTTTTTCTGTATTTTTCATTAAATAAATTCAGTCTTGGCGAGCATAGAAGACTTTCAAACATATAAAAAAATCTTATTTTTGGTAGTGTATAAATACAATATAATTATTATTTTTTTATTTTTATTTTTTTACCTGTACGTGAATGACATAATCGGTGCCCTCGGACCTACGAAACACCTTATTAGATGTCAGCAGCCCCTCTCTATCCAGTTTAAACCACGCCCCCTCATTTCCTGATAGGATGTGGAAATGAAAAGGCGGGCCGTTGTGGCTGGCGTCCTTATCGATGACGGACAGCTGTAGGACACTTGTTCCCAGAGGCTTGTTCTCCTGTTGATGAGTAAAGCTCACATTAAACTGCTGGAATTACTTGAACATGATTGGCTGATTCATCTGTCACTCATTGTATCGCACCTGTATAACAGCAGTGTGATTGGCTGGAGTGAAGGTGGGCGGGTTGTCGTTGACGTCAGAGATGTCGATGTTGACCTGAACGGTGGAGGACATCGCAGGCGTCCCGCTGTCAAGAGCTCTGACGGACAACGAGTAACCAGCCATCTACAGATACACACAGAGAGAGGTTTAAAACGTACAGAATAAGAGATGAAAAGAAAGTACAAAGTAAAGAGATGAACACACATCTATATATTCTCTTTCACTCTGACTGTGTCATAAATATTTCATGACAGGCTGACGGATGATCTGAAGCTCCATACATACAGACACACAACCTAGGTTTGTAACTCCTTGCTGTCAGTTTCTCTTCTTTTTGCTATTTTTCATCTGATTTTCTTCGCTGTTCATTTGAAAAGCCATACATTTGTGGCATTTTATTTAATTTTTAAACTCCACTTATAATGGTAAGGACTATTCAGAAGGGATTCATTTTCTAAATGAATCATTATTTTCTCTTTTGTTGAGTCTTAGTTACAATTAATGGACTTTATAGAGGATTTACGCTGATAGTTTAAAGAGTATGTCTACATCATTCATCAAAGTCTTATTTCACAAAAGCCTGGAAATGATTTGACCCCATTTAACCATCTATAATTGAACAGACTCAGTAAGATGAAGACGACAATGACTTCATTAAGTTAATTGACTTGGGAGTGAAAAGGAGAGTCTGCATGTAATCTAAAGAAACTTTAGTACCATCTAGTGGTTGCAGTTATATAACATCATGTACCACTGGCCAAACCAAGACAGATTTTTTTTTTTAAATATTTAAAATAAATAAGAGTATAAAAATAAAAATAAAAAAAAACTACACTTGGTTTCAGTAATTTTGTTTTTAAAGAAATTAATACTTTATTCAGCAAGGGCACGTTAAACTGATCAAGTGACAGTAAAGGCATTTATTATGTTACAAAAAATGTCAAATAAATGGCGTTTTATGTTCATTTTTTTAATTAAATATTTATCAAATAAGAAATAAAGACTGAAATGTTACTTAAATCAAAATGAACAGTATTTATAAATAAAATACAAAACTGTTATTTTAAACTGTATAAATATTTCATAACTATTTACTGTATTTTTTATTAAAAAATGCTAAAGGACTTGATTCAAAAACTAAAAAATCTTTTAAATTACAATCTTATAAATTCCAAACTTTTAGTTTACAAAAAAAAATTATATTATATGTTATAATTTTTTATATTCATATTACCATTTTTTTTAACGAACTCACTTAATCAGTTATCAAAGCATATGCTTTACTAAAGCAAACTCCAAAATCATAATAATTTTTATCTATTATGTAAGCGGTTTCACAGGTGTAATACTATTATTTTAATCTCATACACATGGAGAATCTTTCATATTAAATGAAACTATGACGCTGTGTCTGTTATTAAAGGCTTTACTGTGTGGATGTCTGCCGTGAAGGATTTGATTTCTTCTTCTCATCAGCTGTTCCCTGATCAGTGTCATTTAAAATAAAGACTCTGTGCGGGGATTTTGTCCTATTTGATGCCTTTATTTCTCTGTCACTCAGTTGTCATAGTAACGGTCGCCGTGGCGACATCCCACATTCCTCACCGTTTCTCGATCCAGCTGCTTGTTGACTTTGATCTGGCCCGTGATTGGCTCGATGAAGAACTGGTTCTCTCGGTCGCCGCTGACGATGGAATACAGGATGTCGCCGTTCGCTTGGCTGTCGACGTCTTCCGCGGTCACCTAGGTGATCGCGACAAATCACCAAATTATAATGTGGATCTCAAAGACACAAAAATAAGACGTACTGTATGTGAATTTCGTGAGTGGTTACCTTGACCACGGTGTCTCCTATGTTAGCGTCCTCGCTGATGGACACGCTGTAGGCGTCGCGGCTGAACATGGGGGCGTTGTCATTGACGTCTGTCAGGTTGATGTTCACCATGGTAACAGCACTAAGGGGCGGAGTCCCGCCATCAGTTGCTTCCACCGTAAGGAAATAATCCTTGCAGGACTCAAAGTCCAGCGGTCGAGAAACAGAGATGGCACCTGTATGCAGCACAAGATACAAATCTTGTTATAGAGGGAATCTATGGGATATATTTTATATATATATATATGTACATTCAAACATACAAAATAAATCTTTATTCCAAATTGTGTGTATATTACATGATATATTTATCATTTCATCACATTTCTGTATGGCGTAAATAATAATCTTATTTAATGCATCTCATCACCTGTGTTGATGTTGATGGTGAAATGGCCCTGTTGGTTTCCGGATCGGATGTTGTAGTAAATATCAGCATTGGTGCCAATGTCTTTACTCGCAGCGTAAACCTGTACCACTTCCGTACCCACTGTCACATCTTCAGGAAGCGTGGCCAGATAGTCCCTCCTCTCAAACACGGGCGGATTGTCATTAATGTCCAAAACTGTGATCGTAATGTTCGCAAGGGAAGAGAGGCGAACGGGAACGCCTTGATCTGACGCACGGACCGTTATAAGATATGAGGACTGAACCTCGCGGTCCAGCAGACGCTCCAAAACAACAATCCCAGATGATTTATCAATGGAGAAGACCCCATCAGCCGAATCAACAAGGGAATAGACCACTTTACGATTAACACCTGCAAAATAAAACACATGCAAAATCCACTCAGTTTTAACTGTATACAAGCAGTTCTAAGCTATTCTATTTACTTTCTCTTACGCTGTCACAGCTCAAACGCATCAAAATGACATGCTCGTACCCAGATCAGGGTCTATGGCTTGTATTCGGGTCAGCAGAGCTTTAGTGGCGGTGTTCTCGTAGACGCTCGCGGTGTAATGGGGCATGCTAAACATCGGCGGACTGTCATTCACGTCCAAGAGAACCACCGCAACCTCAGCCTCGCACCACAAACCGCCGCCGTCTGTCGCACGGGCAACCAGAGAGTACTGCGCGACCTTTTCACGGTCCAGCGCCGCGGCTATCTTCAGCTCGCCTACACAACGAGAAAAAAAAATACAAATAAAAGAGAGACTTATAAGCAAACAGCAGCATTATAAACAGGACATATCTTCAAACCGGATTCACAAACCTGTGTGTGGGTGTATGATGAAGTCTTCTGCTCCAGAACCGAACAGGGAAAACTGGATCTGTGCGTTTATACCTACGTCAGCGTCTGTAGCTTTGACCCAGAGGATTTGCTTATTTATGGCGACGTCTTCAGACACAGACACCGAGTACACGGCCTGCAGGCACAAACACACTCATTACAGAGCTCAGATCAGCTTCAGGCTTCAAATTCAGGTTGGCTTGTGCTGGAAAGAGTCAAGAGCTCTTCTTTGCTCATGTTTTCAGTGCCAAAAATGGAGAGCGAAATGAAAATGTTTTTTAAACACTGGGATCTGCAGGAGAAATTATCAGTTAACAAACTGTTTTTGACCTTTGAAGGCACATTTGAATACTGGATTTGAACATTTCTGGCCATCCCTGCTGAAAAAAAACAAAACAAAAAACAACAGACACCATCACAAAATTCGTAATGGTTTTACTGGTTATAATGGGAATTGTATTGGTTTTAATGAAACTGTAATGGACCCTGTGGGTCTTTATTGGTGACTGGTCACTTTCTATTGGTGGCTTGTTAAAACCAATAAATCCTAAACAAGTGCATGCAAATGTTTTTTTTTTTTTCTTCGAAGGCACATTCAAATGTTCAATTCAATAATTTCTGGCCATTATATATAAATTTGAACATCTGATTTGAACATTTTCCACCATCCTACAGTATATGCATGCAAAAATATTTGACCCATCAATTTGAGCAAATGTGCAATTCAATTCTTTATTTTTTTTTTGGCCATTGCATCATTAAATAAGATCATTTTTAGCCATCATATGCACATCTGAATTGAAAATTTTTTGGCCATTGCAAGCATCTTTGAAATAATCAAATCATTTTGGCCACTATAGGTATATATGAAAATCCTGATTCGTTTGTTTCTGGCCATCAAAGGTACATGCAAACATTTTTGTAACCATATTTAAACATTAAATTCAATCATTTTATAATGATATGCACATAATTTGACGTTTTTGACCATCGTAGCTGCATTTTAAATATTACACTGAATAATTTTAGGCCATTATAGACATGGAAGTACATCTGATTTTAACATTTTTGGGCATTGCAGGTGCATGCAAAACTTTCTGGTTATTGTGGGTACATTCAAACACTCATTTAAACTCCTGATTCAAGCATTTCTGGCCATTACAACAACATTCAAATGTTTGTTTCAATCACATTTGGGATCATTTTGAACACCTGGTTTGAACATTTCTGGCAATCACAGGTGCATCACAGCCACACTCCAACATTTCAATTCAATCATCTTTGTCCATCACAGGCATGTATAAACATCTGATTTAATCATTTCGGGTGCATTCAGACATTTTTGGCCATCGTGGGCACATCTGAACATCTGATTTGAACATGTTTGGACATTCAAATGCTTTTGGCCATCACAGGCAGTCAAACTCTCAATGTAATCATTTTTGGCAAGCACAGGCATGTCTGAAAGTTTGAATTGAATGTTTTGGCTGTAATAGCCTTGATTTGAAAGTTTTTTGGGCACAGTATTTGGTTTTGGAATCAACGTGTTGTAATGCAAACATTTTTGTCCATTTTAGTCCAAATGCAACTATAATCCAAAAACTTTATAGATTTCATTTATATTTAAATGTTTTTGGATTATAGTTTCATTTGAACTAAAATTGCCTTTTTTTTTTATTTATGTACATTTTTTTTTTTTTATTTTCCAAAAATGGATGGAACTTCTTTTTATTGCTAAAATATATTTTTTTTGATGATACCCAAATGCCCCCTGCTAAACAGACTGGCCTGGTTTTCAGCTTGACCTTATTTCAACAAGGTTATGTTTTATGCTCATAGATAATTTCCCCTGTACTTCTTGGCTGCAGTAAGTGGACTCACTGGTTCCAAAAATATTCCTGGCTTTGGCTTGTAATCATTCATGTTTACCATGTAGATTTGAAACTGTCAAAAAATGCACTAATTCGATTTTTAGCCAACTGAAAAAACAGCAGGAACCAGCTCTGACGACTTCTACATGTTTCCCTGAATGAACTTTAGTGTTTTAACTCACCGGGTCACAGACAGGGCTGTTGTCATTGGTGTCGATGACCATGACCTCTACGGTTGCCGTGGAAACGTGGAGGCCGTCTGTCGCCGTGACATTTATGAGGTACCGTTCTTGTTCCTCGCGGTCTAACGGTCGTTTAACGTACAGTTTCCACTCTCCCTGAACCAACCCGAGAGCAAACACCCCTCCTCTGTTACCACCTAGACACACACACACACACACACACACACACACACACACAGAAGAGATTATATCGGACAGTTACTCTCTCAATAGTCTGTGACAATTTAAGTAGCAATAAAAACCCCTACTGATTGTAACACAACACACGCTCACTTCCAGGATTATCTGCAGTTTTAATAACCTCCATTAGTCCTCTCAATGATGGCATACTCATTAGTATGAACTATAATAATCAGTTCTTTATATTCACATTTAAATTATCAACACTGCCATTAATCAGGTCCTCATAACAGCCTTCCTGATCTATCGCACGGTCGGCAGCCATACCTGGCTCATTAGGACAGGTCATCTTTTAAACCTCAAGCAGACAGAGGTGGAAAGAAAGACAAAATGAGAACGAGAGACTGAGTGAGAGTTCAATGGAAACGACTCTATAATCAAAGCAGCCGCGTTGACAAGCATCCAATTACTGTACACTCATAGTATCAACACACGCTGCCTTATTCATCTAATAAAGAGTGTAATTTAACTCAGCTGGGGGCTGATAACAGAACAGCTTCTATCAGAGATGCATCAACAAAGGCCTGGACGCCTTCCGACTCCATTTCTCTCATCCCACGCTCTTGCTCACTGGGTTGAGGGAGTGTGCAGCATGACTTTTACACACTGCATGCTTTTTCTGTGCTTCAAAAGCGATAGCTTGAAAACTTGCATTTCATTTTCCTGCACACTTTTTTTTTTATGCACACTCATGCACAGTGGCCTTAATGTATTCAGGCACATAAAAACTGACCCTACTTGTCTGAATGCCAATACATTATATAAAAAAAAACACATCATAGTACAGTAATCAAAGGTGTTGTTTATCCCAGTCAAAATCTCATGATAGGCTATTTGATCTTTTTCAGTGCCATAATGCAATATACGATGCTGTAAATGTTTGGGGTCAGTACATTTTTTTTTTTTTTAAGAAATTATTACTTTCTTTCACAAAGGATGTGGTGAATTGATGCCTATAAACACTTAAATGTTACAAAATATTTCTATTTCAAATAAACGCTGTTCTTTTGAACTCTCTATTAAAAAAAAGTATCACTGTTTCTAAACAAAATTAAGAAGCACAACTGTTTTCAACATAATAATAAATGTTTCTTGAGCAGCAAATCAGCATATTAGAATGATTTCTGAAGGATCATGTGAAATGATGCTGAAATTCAGCTTTGCCATCACAAATTAAATTATATTTTAAAATATATTCAAATAGAAAACGTTTTTTAACATGTAATAATATTCCATAGTATAACTGTTTTAAATGTATTTATGATTTAATAAATGCAGCCTCAGTAAGCATAAAAGCCTTCTTTTAAAACCCATAAAAATGCAATTTGGAATAGAATGCAATCAGAATTTTACTGAATTGACACATTAAAATACAAAAATATGGCAAGCATATAATAATACACATATATAGCTTACAGTTGGTCACACACTGAAAAAAAAAAAAAGAATGTTTATTATTTTAATTGTCATAGTTGGTACAGTACTTTATCTAGTCACACACAGACCTTATAGGTTTGAAAATCAACTATCTATACACATGCGTAAAACATCTCTCTCAAACAACATATTTTGTTCTTCTTGTCAACCAGTTAAACTCAACTGAGGTGTTTCCAGACATTTACAGTCAGTTCTGGTCGATTAGTGTTTCTGCAGTGACCTTTCACCTTTACGAGGCTGCAACACGAAGAGCTATTTAACGGCTGTTAAATCATAGCCGTTACGGCGGGGATATTCAGTGCTATTGAGATACACAGTGCGCTGGTCTAACATGGTTTAAGATATCCTTTATGAACCTTTAAACGACTTTCAGCAAAGAACCTCTTAATAAAACTTCAAATTATGCAATTAACCACCATAGAGTAACTGTTTACTGTTTAATTGCTCTGTGCTCTATTGAACACAGCAGTAAAATACCCTGAGAGGTGAATTTACCCACAAAGCTCTCGCTTCCTAAAGAGAATAAAGACATTTGGGTAACTCAAATCTGTTTGTATATTTGTCTCTTTCCTTCCCTAAGGTGTGTATTATGATACGGTGTGCAGTTCTCTGAGCCAGTTTGAGCCGCTGGGCTGTGAGAAGTGTATTAGAGTCTGTCTGACCTTTTGAGTTTGTCTTGAACTAGAGGATTTAAACGTTATGAAAGTGTGGACTGTAGGGAAGGAGACAGAGAGAGAAATGGAAAGAGACTATTCTCAGTAGAACACATCCCAACTATACAAGGGCTCGTGTCACAAAGTTCACTTTGATTTACATGCCATGGGCTACGATTTAATTAAAGGGATAATTCACTCATTTTTATGAAGTTGTTACGTTGTTTGACTTTCTTTCTGAAGGATGCATTCTTTTCAGTGCAATTACAAGCAATGAACTGAATATTTTAGACTTTAAATGTTATAAAAAAAATCACAAAAGTGGACCAAAAGTGCACTTATTTACACTAATATAAACAATAGAGAGACTTTTTATATTTATTCATTTTTATGTAGTTTCATTCTTTCGGCTTTAAAAGATACAAAAACATCATAAAAGTGGACAAAAACTGTGAAAAATGTATGTATATGTGTGTGTATGTATATATGTATATATATTAAATTAAATTAAATTTATGCATTTAGCAGACGCTTTTATCCAAAGCGACTTACAGTGCATTCAGGCTATCAATTTTTACCTATCTATATATAAAATATCAGGATAGATAGGTAATATTAAGAACTATTTATGATTATTTATTATATTTTATATGCATTTATACTTTAGTTATTTTAGTTTAGAAAAGTAAAATGTGTACCTTGAATGGAGTTTGAAAGTCATTTTTATCCAAATGCATAAATGTAAATGTAAAACAATATTTAGATACGGCAGAGAAAGACAATACTCCGAAAACAATCCTCGGTAGAATGTACACCAACAATAAGCAACCAAACAAGTTCCAGTGTCACAATATTTACTTTAGTTTCAATGCTGTGGGCTGTAATTTAGTTAAGAGTCAGAGGCTGTGTGCTTGTGTGTGTTGTGCGTGGTAAATCTTGTTAAAAATACTGCTCCTGCTGGTGACAGCACAGTCTAAATCATGATCACAGCATAAAGGTTGAGCTTAATCGAAATTCTGTTCAGGCCGAGAAGTGTTTCTCTCTCTCAGTGTGTGTGTGTGTGTGTGTGTGTGTGTGTGTGTGTGTGTGTGTGTGTGTGTGTGTGAAAAAGCATGAATTATAGAACAAGGCAGCTCCCTAATTCAATGTTATGAGTTTCTGAGCGCCTAATTTACAAGTGTGTACTGCTTAGGAGTATGTGCAAGGTGTGTATGTGTGTGCAATCTGTTCCTTGTCACCAAGCAAGGTGTTCAACACTGGCTGAATATAAAGGTATATTTAAAGCTGGCTGAGCAAGATGCTGATAAGAAGGAGGTTTATATTTGCCCTTTTCAAAGACGCTATCCACCTAAACTACTGCTTTCGGAAATGTCACTGTATTATGTTTCGTTCGTGAAGTGATGCGCTTCCACATCGCAAATCCCACCGGTGTTTTTTGCATGCAGTTGCATCACAGCTTTAATAAAATCCTTATAAAACGAGAGTGGTTTTTCTCTCCAGCAAAGAAGTCAGTCTACATCCTCCCGCAAAATCCAGCTAGTAGCCCTAGAGCGAATAATCCATTATCAGGAGAGGATGAATGAGGTGTAATTACTGTGGACTTCTGACATTCCATAATAGCGCTGTTCAACATTATGCTTACATGCAGAACAGGGCTTTAGAAAATCAGGCTATGTTTAGATTGAGAGCACACCGACATACACAGAGATACGGTACATGGCCAACAGTATGAGGACACTTAAACTATATGTGCTTGTTGAACATATTCAAAACAATGGGAATGAAAAGGCAGTTTGACTTCTCTCTGTCTTTCTTTATGGATGATTTTCTACTAAAATATGTGTCTAAAGAGACTGCATGGTTGTCACTCGCACATGTAAATTGTTGAAGCTGAAATAACCAAACCTGTCAATTTTATGCAAAAAATGATTAAAGCTTTTTTATATATATATAAAATGCATCATATAGAAGAACTTGATTTCAGAGAATGTATCTTTTTTTATGTGTATTTTGTCATACTCCATATAATGAAAGTCATGAGTGTGCAAAACAACATTGATCCCCATTGACTTTATTGTATGGGCATAAAGCACTGGGACATTTTTCAGAATATCATCTTCTGTGTTCCACAGAAAAACTAAGGTTTGGAACGACATGCAAGTGAGAAAATGATGACAGGAATTAAATTTTTATCTGTACTATCCCTTAAATTTCTCATTTAGTGTTGCTTCTCAATTTCTTATTTCAAAGGTTATTCAATATTTTAGCTGGAAAATTAAACAAAAGAAGATTATTAAGAACATGATTTTTTTTTTTTTCAGGGTGGAAGGTCATGCAGTATACATCGATTGTTTCAAAAGTTCTTACCTGTAATATGATAGGTGACTTGTCGGTTTCCAGGTGAGCTGTCGTTGTCCCGTGTGTTCAATACTGCCACCACTTCACCAGGTGCATCACTCTCACGAACACTTCCGGAGTAACGGGGCTGAAGAAACTGCGGTATGTTGTCATTGGAGTCGCTCACTGCTATCATTATAGTTGTTGAGGATGACTGGCTAGCAGGATCTCCAAGGTCAAATGCCCAGACTGTAAGACTATGGGCCGGGCTCTGCTCATGGTCCAGCCCTTTCAGTGTTGATATCCAACCAGAGCTGCTGTCAATTGTAAAGTAGGCTCCGTGTTCTTCAATGTCCTCACCGCCAGAGCCACCAAGCAACCCAGGTGGAGCAAGACTGTAAGTCACCTGACCATTAGCTGCCCAATCAGGATCCAAAGCTCGTACTTGCAGAATCCTAGTCCCAGGAGAAAGACCCTCAGTGACTGATGCCTCATAGTTATTGGACTCAAATGCTGGTTTGTTGTCATTGACATCTTGTACTTTGACCTCCACATCTACAGCCGAAACTGCATCCAAACGTCCCTGCTGCAACATTGCCATCACTTTGAAATGATAGGCCGGTGTCCACTCTCGGTCCAGTGCTTTGTCTAGTTTGATCATGCCGGTTTCTTTGTCAACTACAAACACTCCATCACTGTTACTCTCTGGAGTCTGTCCGATCACCGCCGAGAAGCTTACTGGGAAGGACGAGTGGCTAGTTGAGGTGTGTAGATGCACTGCTCCCAACAAGGAACCAATGGGCATGTCCTCTGGCACGGTAAAGGAGAACTGTGGCTGGCTGAAGGAAGGTATGTGGGCATTGGCAGACAAAACATGTATGTAGACTGATACAAGGGAATGCCTAACAGGTACTCCGCCATCAGAGGCTTTAACGAAAAAGGACAGTACAGACCCACGCAAAGGGGAGAAATTGCCTTTGGTGACAACCCAGCCACTGTCCGGGTCGATATCCAGAAGTTCAGTAACTTGCAGGCTGGCTTCACTGTACAGACTGTAGCTCACCTGTCCATTGGCACCTTGATCTAGATCCCAAGCTTGTACTTGCGTCACAAGGGTACCAGGTTCAACCTCGGACCGCACACTTGCATGGTACTCTGAGGCACCAAACTGTGGAGGGTTGTCGTTCTCGTCTAGTATGGTAACCCGGACACTGCAATATCCAGATCGGCCACCAGCATCCACAGCCGCAATGGACAGCACCATCTCACTTCGTTCTTCCCGGTCTAGGCGTTCAAGACTCGTAATTTGTCCATTGCCATCAATACTGAACAAGTCCCGAGCAGAATCTGAGAGCAGCACATACCTCACATCCCCAAACGGTCCAGGATCAGCATCTTGTGCCCTGATTGCAACGACCTTTGATCCCACTGGTGCGTTCTCCCGTATATCGGCCTCGTACATGCCCTGGGTGAACTGGGGGGCATGTAGATTAGCTCGCTCTACCCGAATGTGCACTTGTGCCGTACTGGTAAACACTCCATCAGAAACGCTTACATTTAGGGTGATGGTGGAAGACATGCGCTGCATGCGTCGCTGGCCACTCAGGGTAAGGACACCGGAGGCGGCATCAAGCTCAAACAGCATCCTTTCATTTCCAGACACCAGGCCATACTGCAAGCGTTCTGCGTCTGAACGGTCTGCATCAGAGGCCTGGATGCATGTAACAAAGTGGCCTTTTGGTGCCAACTCATTGATAGAGGCTTCATAGAGTAGTTGGTTAAACACTGGAGCATTGTCGTTTGTGTCTGTGACATCAACTGTGACCCACACTTCACTGCTCAGTGGGGGAAAGCCATTATCTGCTGCCTTGACAAGAAATACATAACGCTGGATGGTCTCATGGTCCAGGGAGCGAGCTGTCAGAATTAGACCACTGCTGCTGTCGATGTGGAAGTGGTCAGTGCTGTTGGAGCGGTCTGGAATGATTTGGTACCGGACAGCTGCATTTTTCTCAGAGTCGATGTCCGTTGCGAGAACTTGCAAAGCTGCAGTGCCAATCATGGCAGATTCAGAAATAACAGCTTTGTATGAGGGCTGTTCAAAGACTGGAGGGTTGTCGTTGACATCCAAAACAGTAACTTCAACATCCACTTCTGCACGAGCGCCTGTGAGGCAGTCCGTTGCTCTGACGATGAGTCGGTGGGAAGGGCTAGTCTCATAGTCGAGGGCAGCGATGACACTGATGACACCTGTGTCAAATCCAATGGAGAAGAGTGTTCCTGGGTCACCGTGTGTGATTGTGTAAAGGACACTCTGGCCTTCAGGACTGCTGGCGTTTATTCCCAGAATTGGAGTCCATATTGGTACGTCTTCGCTCACTTTCACTGAGTAGAATGGTCGGTCGAACACTGGCATTGCTCTGTTTACCACTGTGACGGGAAAGGTGACTGAAGAGGAAAGAGGTGGTGTTCCCATGTCACGGGCAAACACCAGAACCTGATATTCCACACTAGAGAGATCAGCCTCGAAAGCTCTCCGTAAGCGAAGCTCGCCGCTCAAACGGTCCATTTCAAAATGTCCCAGTTCATCCTGCAGAAAGTAGTTCACCTCTCCATTTTGTCCTTTGTCCCGGTCCACTGCTGTCACTCGAAATATCGCTGTCCCAGGCTCCGCTTCCACTTGCACAGCAGCATAGTATGGCAATCCAACAAAAATTGGAGAATTGTCATTGACATCGGAGACTTGAACTCGGACCAATGCTCTTGCAACACGGAGCCGATCTTCCTCACGGCCTGCTTGTACCAAAAGTCCATATTCCTCCTCCTCCTCCCTGTCTAAAGGGATTCCAACAGTTTCAATGGCACCAGACGTTGGCCTAATACGAAATTTCCCACCTGCATTTAACAAAGTATAACGCAGGGGTTCATTCAACTTGTTCCCTAGTGCTGTAACGACAGCAACTGTTGTTATGTTACCATTGTTCTCCTCAATGTTGGCATTGTAGATATTATGAGTAAAAGCCAGGCCACTGTCCAGAGCCTCATGAACCAGGACAGTAACCAGAGCGGTACTGGAGAAGCGTCCGTCTGAAACATGGATGTTAAATCGAAATCGTTCTTTGCTAAAAGTACTGTTTCTTACAGTCAACAGTCCGGTGCTTGGCTCAATGCTGAAATGTTCTATGCTCCCATCGGTCAATGAGTAAGTGAGCTCTGACTGGCCATTGCCATCAGGATCGGTAGCAAAAACTTGTAGGGCTTCCACACCTTCATAAGTTGGGAGCAAAAGGACAGCTTCATAGGACGTCTGAGAAAACTTTGGCGGGCAGTCGTTGACATCTTGCACCTCAATGGTAACTTCTGCAGGATGCTCAGCTGAGAGCTGTGGATGTCCACTGTCTCGGACGTTAACATGGAAGCGGAAAGTAGGTGTGGTTTCATGGTCAAGCTGACCAATTGTCCTTATAGAGCCAGTACCGGCATCTACTGCAAAGAAGCGCCTGGCAGATTCTTCCATTATCTGGTACACCAACAGGGCATTATGGTTGCGGTCAGCGTCACTTGCTCGTATGACTAGCGGTTGTCCATTGTCACTTTGCACAACACTGTTAAGCCCGGCACCTTCACTGATACTTCCTTGGTAACGCAGCTGTTGGAACACTGGTGCATTGTCATTTTGGTCGAGAACTGTAACAGTTATTGTAGCATTTGAGGCCTGTCCAGCCATGTTGCTTGCGGTGACTATTAGCATGTAGGAGGGAACAGTTTCAAAGTCTAGTGTTTTCTGCGTAGTGATCACTCCACTGTACTGGTTGATGCGGAATGTCCGATGACCATTGCCGTGGCGAATGTCATAGGTAAGGGTGGACAGACTTAGAGCATTCACTGTGATGACTGAAGTTCCAATGGCAACACCTTCTGATATTTCTGCCTGATATTCACTTTGGGGAAACTTGGGACCAGCATTATCGGACAAGGTGACTGCAATTCGGACGACAGCTGTTGAAGACAATGCTGGAGAACCATTATCTGTTGCTTTAACAGACAAGACGTAGTGACCGATGTTGGACAGGTCCAGCTCCCGAGCCAATGAGATGATGCCCAAAACAGGATCAATCCGGAAAGTGTTCCCTGTGTTTCCTAAATTGAAAAAGAAAAAATTTGTCTAAGAAAAGAAAAAAAGTCCTTACAGTTATACTCTATCAGCACACACATTATTGTATAAAAGGAAATACATGTCATAATGCATTAAATTGTATGCATGTTTGCAATTATTTATGTAAAGAAAATAGTGAAAAATTTGTACACGTATACTTTTTCCCAATTTTCCTGATCTGAGAATAGTAATATTAAATCATTTAAATTATGAAATAAAAAAATATGGTGTGACAAAAAATTTACCAAAAACGTTAAGAAATAATAATAATAAAAAAACTATAAATCCAAACTTTATTTTTTTTTAGATTCTTCAAAAATGTATTGTTTCCATGTATGCTGGCTTAATGGCCGGTTTTTCTGCATTGTACTGTATGTAACCATAAAAAAAAAAATATAAAAAAAAATAACATCATTGATAATGTCACATGTTAGCACAAATCCAAAATTTATTGTTTCCATGTATGCTGGCTGAATGGTATTATGAGAATCTTGTCCGCTTTGAATGGCCAAGGCCTGCCCAAGAGGCCATATGACTGACAGGTAAAGCAACCAATCACGTTTCGTTTTGTGACATGCCAATGTATAAGGGCATGGAAATGTTCCGTTGGTGTGACATCTGAGGCCGAGACTAGCTTAATGGCTGCTTTTTCTTCATTGTAAACTAAACTAAATTAAACTAAACTAAACTAAAAAAATAAAATAAATAATTGATAATGTCATATGCTAACACAAATCCAAAATCAATTTTTCCAAAGTAAAAGATCATGTGTCCAAATTTTGACAGGTAGTGTATGTGAGCTTGTGCATACCTGAGTCGATGCTGTAACTGATTTGTGCATTTTGGCCCTTGTCCTTATCGAGTGCAGTCACTGTGAGAACAGCTGATCCCAGTGCAGCTGATTCATACACCTGTCCATCATACATCACCATGGTGAAAATAGGGGTGTGGTCATTCACATCCTCTACACCAATCAGGACACGAGCAAGGCTACGTCTGTACGGGAACTCTTGATCCTTCACCTAATATAGAAGCAAAGAAAGAAGAAAAGAAGAGAGCAAGAAAGATGGAGACAAAAAAGAGTGGTAAAGGGAAACAAAAATGAATTCTCTATCAGCAATATCCAACACAAGGAAACAGCAACACACAAACACATACAGACAAAACAAACTCGCTCACTTCCAGAAGAAGTGGATAACATCTATCTCCGGATTATAATAACATACTTCATCTGTTTGCAGGCAGCAGGAATATCCATGTGCTTATTAGATATGACACTCACTGTCTCTCACCCTCGTCAGGGGACAGCGGAAACAAGGAGTGATACAGATCAGATCAATAATTAGATCACAGTGGAGAAACGACACAGGTGCAGACGACATTAAACTAGTGATGGCTGCCAAAGCACAAGTAGCAATCTCCTGTTCCTGTCATACCTGCACTCAAGCATGGAGAGTGTGAAAGAGAGACAGGGGGGAGGCAAACTTCCAACACTAATCAAACCATAACTCTGCTCTATCTATCTATCTATCTATCTATCTATCTATCTATCTATCTATCTATCTATCTATCTATCTATCTATCTGTCTGTCTGTCTGTCTGTCTGTCTGGTCTGTCTGTCGTCTGTCTGTCTGTCTGTCTGTTTGTCTGTCTGTCTGTCTGTCTGTCTGTCTGTCTGTCTATCTATCTATCTATCTATCTATCTATCTATCTATCTATCTATCTATCCAGTAAGAGACACAATGC
>NC_056611.1:28526102-28556102 GCF_018340385.1 Cyprinus carpio
AAAACAATCAAAACAATCAAAACAAAACGAAACAAAGCAAAACAAAACAAAACAAAACAAAAAACAAAACAAAACAAAACAAAGCAAAGCAAAGCAAAACAAAACAAAACAAAACAAAACAAACAAAACAATCAAAACAATCAAAACAAAACAAAACAAAATAAAATAATCTTTCATTTGAGAATGCCACATTGTGCAAGTTCTTTGGGTTGAAGTGGAAAATGCAATCTGGAAATGTTTTTTCTCATCTGTACTCAATAAGAAAGCTCATGAAATTTAAGCATGGCGTATTATATTAGTAACTTTGATCACATCTAAATAAAGCAGCCTTGTATTGACTGATGTGTTTGCGAATTTTCTACATTTCAGGAGTTTTATTTACTACGAGTCTAAGTGAAGTTCACTGATCAATACTGATAAAACTTGATTGAACTTAATGAAAATCACATGACTTGCACGCACCATGAGTGTACGATCAAATTGAAGCTGACTGAACACTGAAACGCAAACAAATCGGCTGAGGCAAATACTCAGTTGTCGGTAGCTTGTATTAATAGCCCCACCGCTCAGAGGAGCACGCAGGCAGCGTGAGAGCACACAACTGTGAGTGTCTGCGAGCGTGTGAGATCCAATACGTTAGCTGATCTAATTATAAAGTAATAACAGACGTGCACTTCCGTCTCACACTCGGCCTTGCAGAGACACGCTGAGCTCCATCTGTGTGTGTGTGTTTGTGTATATCGCAGACAGTGAATGAATGTATATTTGAGTATGAAAGTGTGTGAAAGATGGTGCTTTCTAGACAGAGAACTAGTCTTGGAGAAGAATACAATCGCTTTCATCATTTGTTTTCCCCATTCGTCCCTTCTCTGACCCTCCCTCCAGCACTCTCTGCTCACATGTGTGTTTTTACTTTGTATTTTTAAAGGAGCGCATTTAACATCCAACATATGCAACTGACTGAATCTGAATTAGTTATCTTTTGTGTTTATGTTCTTATGTATGCGCGTGTATATGTTAATTTACTTTCTAGTGAGTGAATAAACTGAATAAATGTGAGAGCTCTTCCTGTCATCCTCCTCCCAAAGCACTGCAGCAGCTTCTATTCTGAAAGATAAACAGATCGATCATTAATTTTTCCTCACTCTCCCACATTTTTCCTTTTAGGATGGATTGTGTCCTTTAAACCCTGACCTTCACGGACATATTACACTGAAAAAGGCTCGTATCCATGGCAACGGAGCTATCAATCCGATGGGACCTTGACATCAGGGATAGGCAATCTGAACGATGACAGACGTGATCAATCAAACCCTCACCATCAGACATCAGCATCAATCATCGACTAAACAGCTGCTGTCAAGCGGACAAACACGAACTCTGCTCCAAAACCTAGTAAGCTTCCTCCCTAGATGCTTTCAAAGCGTGTAGAATACAAAAAAGCTCCAAAAGTTAAGTAGAAACATTATGCTTCCTTTTAACATCATGTCTGGCCATATTCTAAGAAAGAAAAGCAATGCAGAAAAGTACTGTAAGTGAAATAAATGCCATACGATATCTAAAAATTAAAGGGTTACTCCACCGCAAGATGACAATTTGGTCATTAATCACTTACCTCCATGTCGTCCCAAACCCTTAAAAGCTCCGTTCGTCTTTGGAAGACAATTTAAGATATTTTGGATGAAAACCAGGAGGCTTGAGACTGTCCTATACACTGCCAAATAAATAACAGTGTCAAGGTCCAGGAAAGTATGAAAGACATCGTCAGAATAGTCCATCTGCCATCAGTGATTCAACCGTAATGTTATGAAGTGAAGAGAATACTTTTTGTACACGAAGAAAACAAAAATAACGACTTTATTCAACAATTCCTCTCCTCTGTGTCTCTCCAAATCAGCGTAGCTCCATTTTGGCGAATCTGAGCAGTACGCAGGCGGCTTACGCTCTTCTGTGCCAGCCGCGCTGCACTGTTGCACTGTTTTCTTTCAAACCAAAGTGTAAATACATGTAAAAAACGTATCCTTGTGGTGCGGCTGGCACAGAAGAGCGTAAGCCGCCTGCGTACTGCTCAGATTTGTCAAAATGGGGCTACGCTGATTTGGAGAGACACAGAGGAGAGGAATTGCTGAATAAAGTCATTATTATTGTTTTCTTCATGTACAAAAAGTATTCTTGTCGCTTCATAACGTTAAGGTTGAATCACTGATGGCAGATGGAGTATTCTGACGATGCTTTTCATACTTTCCTGGACCTTGACACTGTTATTTATTTGGCAGTCTATGGGACAGTCACAAGCCTCCCGGTTTTCATCAAAAAAATATCTTAAATTGTGTTCCGAAGACGAACAAAGCTTTTACGGGTTTGGAACGACATGGTGGGAAGTGATTAATGACAAAATTTTCATTTTGGGGTGAAGTATCTCTTTAAGTGAAGAGAAATGCGGATTATACACATTAATTATTACAGTTTTATAAATATTAAAGCAACTAAAATATTAATTATATTAATTATATTTAATATTAAATATTTAATATAAGATATTAATATTAATTTTACATATAGATAATATTAATTTGACTAATATATAATATCAATAAAAATAAAGGTACAAGTGGAGAGAAATTATATCTATGAATTATTATAAATATGAAATATTATATATATATATATATATATACATATTAATTTCTGTATTTTATATATATATATAAAATATATATGTATTTTATATATATATATAAATAATATTCATTTGAATAATATTATAGAATAATAATATTGAAAGAGAAATTATAATCAATTTTTATATATTTACATTAATATAAAATAATAAATAATTATACATCATTGTATTAGTATCATGTATCAAGTGTCTGTGAATGTTTATTTATTTTTATTTAAAGAGTGTGTGTGTGTGTGTGTGTGTGTGTGTGTGTGTGTGTGTGTGTGTGTGTGTGTGTGTGTGTGTTTACCTGAGTGTATGCTATATTAGTCCCATCTGTAACCTCCACAGTGAGGTTGTAAAACGATCGCTGCTCTGCGTCCAGAGGTTTAGCGATGACGATAGTGCCGACACCTTTCTCAACGTCAAACGTACTGTCCACATCACCGCCTTACATGAATACAGAAAACATGATTAAACACACTAACTCTATACGTTACATCTCTCTCTCTCTCTCTCTCTCTCTCTCTCTCTCTCTCTCTCTCTCTCTCTCTCTCTCTCTCTCTCTCTCTCTCTCACGCACACACACACACTCATATACAGATATTGCACACACTCACACACACACACACACACACACACACACATCTCTCTACACACACAACACACACTCATATACAGACACACCACTCACTCACACACACACACACACACACACACACACACACACACACACACACACACACACACACACACACACACACACACACACACACACACACTCATACAGATAATGCACACAGATTCAAACTCACACCACTGTAGTACTCAGGTCAACCAGATGGGGGCGATACAGGGATTGGAAGTGCTAAACACAAGTAGGATGGGATTTCCTCATTATACCCACAGACATACACACAACAAATACACAACCCACATATGCAATGCAAACACACACACACACACACACACACACACACACACACACACACACACACACACAACACCACATATGCAATATATCCTTATATAAACACACATATACAGACATCCTACCTATACAAAACACTAACACAATATATGCAGACATGTACACTCTCATATGTATGCATGTGTGTGTGCTACTCTGAAGTGATATAAAAAGATTCCTCCATTTTCTAAGTCTATATTTTTCTACACATCCTACACAAACATAGTGCAACAAACACATGCTGCCCACAAACACACAGCACTCTCTAGACTCGGCTCAAAGAGGAAAGAATGCCTCATAGACTGTTAACACCAACAAAAGAAAGGCAACCCAGAAATATGGATCGAAGAAACAACTGTTATATCGCTCAGTGAAAGTCAGCTGTTAGACTAAAAGGCTTAGTTCATTCAAAAATGAAATATCTGTGATTATTTACTCACCCTCACGTTAATCCAAACCTTTCTTCCATGCAACGCATGAGATGTTAGTTCACAGAACGTTCACATTGCACTTTTCCACACAGCAAAAGCAGACCAGAAGCTGTCAAGCTCCAAAATGCACCATAAAAACAGTTGAATTATATGATAACTGTGTGAGAAACAAATTGAAATTTCAGTTATCATTTAGTGTAAATCTCGCCCTCCACCACAGGCCTCAAACTTCACTCTAGACTAGTTTTGCTACATTTTGAATAGTCACAAGACAATGAATAACAAATTTTGGTATCACTCATTTTTTCATATGAGATCCTGGACCACAAAACTAGTCATAAGGGTCAATTTTTTTAAATTGAGATTTACGAATAATCTGAAAGCTGAATAAATAAGCTTTCCATTGATGTATGGATGGATTGTTAGGATATGACAATATTTGGCCGAGATACAACTATTTGAAAATCTGGAATCTGGGGGTGCAAAAAAAAACCTAAATACTGAGAAAATCGCCTTTAAAGTTGTCCAAATGAAGTCCTTAGCAATGCATATTACTAATAAAACATTAAGTTTTAATACATTTACAGTAGGAAATTTACAGAATATATTCATGGAACATGATATTTACTTAACCCTCTGGAGTCTAAGGGTATTTTTGGGGCCTGGAGAAGTTTTGTCATGCCCTGACATTTGTGCTTTTTTCAGTTTCTTATAAATATCTAAATGGCTAAAGTCTAATCTCACTGTAATCAGCACAAACTAGGCTATAATAATATGTGAGCAGCATGTATGTACATGATTGTGTTTTTGAGAAAAAAAAATGTTATGCGTGGTTAGTGAAAAACTAAAAATGTTAAATCACTTGAATAAGGCAATAAAACACATACAGAAAATTGGTTCCCAGGAATTTTGAGAACTGGAGCTTGTAGCCTAGAATTTTTTTTTTCTAAATGATGTGAAAATCATCTTGTTTACTCACTTACAGAAAACAATATATTGATTTAAATTTTCTAAGACACTTTTTGTTGGTATAAGTAATATGCGAGTAGGCGTCAACTATCATGAATTCACACCTGAGAAGACAAAGGCCTGCATAATGAGCTGCATAATGAGCCATTCAGTCACCTGTGTCACTGAGAGGGATGAGTTACAAGAAAGAATGTGAGGACAAAATAAATCTATATAATTTTATGTTTGTAGTTTATTTAGAATATATTTAATTATCCCACAACATAATTTAATATTCACTTGTGAGTGCAGTTAAACAGTTTATTAGGAAAAATCAAAGCTGACTTTCAAACTGAATTTTTTGCATCATTACTCCAGTCACACAATCCTTCAGAAATCCTTTTAACAATCTTATTTTCTACTACAAAAACATTTATTGTTATTATTGTCATCATCATTATTATTATTATTATTGTTATTATTATTATTATTATTATTATTATTATTATTATTATTAATGTTGAAAAGAGCTGATAATATTTTTTTTAGGTTTTTTTAGGGGGGATAAATTGAAAGAACAGCAATGATTGTTACATTTGTTACAGTTACATTTATTGGTACATTTATATTATTTACATCAAGCTTTTGAATGGTATAGTAGTGTATATTGTTATTGAAACTTCATCATATTTCACTTGATTATACATTTAGTCAGGAATTATAGTTTGGAAAAAGTCTTTGGAAAAAGTCTAACTAGTAAAATGTTTACACGTTATGTGAAAACTAGTACAAGTATATAAATCAATAAAAAGAGACTTACTCATGTTTATGATCTCTGCTGAATAAAGTGCTTCATTCTTTTTTCTGAGGAAATCCAAATCTCAAATCCTCAACCACATCACATCTTTTTGGGGTGAATTATGTCTTATTCCTCTCATCGCGAAGCAAACAGTAAAATAATAAAAACTTGAAGAACAGTCTCGCTGCGTTGTCTTCTGTTGTGTGGGCGTATTCAAAAGCCGCGCGCTTCAGTGAAACATTTGAATCTCAAAAGCGCGCTCGGCGCGGGGGCGTGGTCGCATTAGAAGATAATGAAGGGAGACGTGAAAAACGGACATCGCGTTGTTTTTATATGTATTACTTTATCACAGAATATTTGTTTTCAGCAGCACTTGTTTAGTTTAAAAGTAGACATGTCAGGCTTTCTATAGATATCTCTCTCATGTCTCTTCGTTGAGTATTCACTGAGTTACAGTTTCATTTTAATGACGCATTTGTAACTGAAGATCAGGGCAGACAAAGGCTGCAGACAGCACTCCTTGTTTGTTATCTTTATTTTATAAGTGCACAAAGTTTTGTTGTTATTATGTCTGTATACAAAAAAAAGTAGACCCTTTACAGATTCGATTGATGTATTGCACTTATCTGTACGATCAAAACTGAAAGTGTAATTTAAGTTCTTTTCGGGGTTATCAGGAGAAAATACCCCAAAACGCGTATACGCGTTAATCGACTCCAGAGGGTTTTAATATCCTAATGATTTTTGGCATAAAAGAAAAATCTATAATTTTGACCCATACAATGTATTTTTGGCTATTGCTACAAATATACCCCAGCGACTTAAGACTGGTTTTGTGGTCCAGGGTCACATATTTAAATTTTACCAATACAAACAAGACTTAAATTTCAGTCTGTTTTCATTCATTCACACAAAACTTCAAAAGTTTTTTTTTTTTTTTTTTTTAGCCCCTTAAATCTATTTGCTGTCATTGTATGGAAAAAAAAGCAGCATCACCATTCTGACTTATGTCTATAACAGAACACAATTCATGTTATTTTGGAACAACATGAGAGTGAGCAAATGGTGTCAGAACTGTTATTTACAGGTGAACTATCCCTTAAAGGCGTAGACCTCCTAGTTGCATGAGTGTGTTTGAACCCCTATGCGTGTGAACAGAGGTGAAGTGTGTTTTGGCAGGGCGCTATGCTCCCTCTTCACACTCGTTCTACACAGGGTGCATTAATCATCTCATGCCGCCTGTTGCTGTAACACCTGGTGGAGAGATACACTTACATACACACACTTTCATTCCTCACCATCCACCCTCGCTGTCCTCACACACTCTCTCTCGTCTGGCAAGCTAACCCTGGGCTGACCCCTGACCTTTATGGACACTCGATTGGCTGTTTAATGACGCATTTAATCAGGCCGCAGGTAGCTGATTTTAGGTAGCTCATAAACAAAACACACACACACACACACACACACGAATGGAATCAGGAATTAAACCATTATCACCACTGCATAGTAAATGCGAGGCGCACACACACATGCATACAGCAATATATCAAATGCACATTTAAATCACATTTATATCAAGAAACACACCCTCAAATTCACATCCCAACCAATCACATTTAAGCAACACAGCACAACACCAAGGGATGATGGGAAAGCAGAGCTAGCTGATGGTAACAGAGCAAGAGCAGTTCTGCTGAACTTATATAAATATAGAGAGGGAGAAAGAGAGAAAGACTGGAGAAGAAAGAGACAAATAGAATTACTGAAAGAGAGAGATAAACATGCAGAGAGAGAAAAAAAGACAGACAGACAGGGAGAGAGGCATCAGGGCTAGACAGTAAGGACTGATCTGATCTGATGAAATTGTCACTGCGTCATTATGTAAGTTTATCATTTGCAGGTGTTTAGAAGATGTCAATGTAACATTCAAGCAATTTAAAAACCATTTGAGACGCAAAAAGAGAATTTTTCCAAGATGGGCATTTGGACATATTTGGGTCTGTTTCTGTTTTCTGCATTATTAGATGTGAAAGAAAACGGTTTATGTTAAAATCACCGTTTTGGAGAATATTAAGTTAAGTGAACATTAACATCCTGAAAAAAAAAATCCATGTGTATCAGTATAGTGGATCCGTGCATTCGGTCTTAAAGTGACAGTGGCATAAAAGTTGGGACATTAAAAACAAAATTTGTTCATTTTTAAAAAATACATTTACATTGGTCAGGAAAACTTTGGAAATCTTTTCTTTGTACTTTTGTCAATTAAATAAAAGTTAAAGAGAATGAACAAATCAGAGATTCTTGATTTTATTGCATTTTACAAAATGTCACAACTGTTCTGGAATTGGGGTTGTAATAAACCTGCTGCGGTTTGTGTTCTTTAAGGGACAGTTCACTCCAAAACTAATATAGTACACATTTACTCACTCTCAAGTTGCTCCAAAGCTGTATGAACTTCTTTCTTCTGTTGAACACAAATTCAAAAAAACTTGAAAATTGGTAACCAAACAGTTGATGGTAGCCACTGACTTCCATATTACAGGAAAGAAAAAAAAATACTATGGAAGTCAATGGCTACCGTCAACTGCTTGGTAACAATATTATTTAAAATAACTTGTTCTGTGTTCAACAGAAGAAACAAACAACTAAAGTGGAGGGTGAGTAAATGATGACAACATTTTCATTTTGGGTGAACTATCTCTTGAAAGTTAATAAAAAAAAAGAGGAAATCATTAACTGCTTTTGACTGAATAACTTTTGTGCTTGTAATCTACATTTAATTTATACAGTGAAGACTATGGATTGCTATTTTACATTTGATCATTCTTATCTATTTCTTATCTGAATACTACCTGAAAAGCACTGTATTTCATTTGTATCACTTTTCTATTGTTTTTAATCTGTGCTATTGCCTGTAATTTGTTCATTATTGACTGTTTGTTTGTTGTAATGTTTGAACTTTGTATTAGTTTTTGATGTGCTATCAAATAGGAACTGAAAGATTTGTTAATCAAATCTAAAATGTTGGTGTTGTAACAACTTTATTTATTAGAAACATGGGCTCAAAAACAATGAAAAACTGAAAATTTCACCAGGCAACGTAAAAATCTGTAAATAAATAAATAAATAAATAATCATTGCGTTGAGCCCTGGACATGCAGAGAGAGAAAGACAGACAGACGGAGTTGAAGACAGAAGAAGAGATCACAATACAGAATCAAAAGACAGAAAGAGAGAAACCACAGAAAGAAAAACTGACAGAGAGAAGAGTTAAGAAAAAAAAGAGGAAAAGAGTTCGGCTGAACTGATAAAGATACCTTCTGTAGAACAGTTCCTGCCGCAAGCGGTCTGGAGTATATAGAACATCTCACGGAAAGAGCGTGGACCTTCCCATATGAAGCATTTAGAAAGAGAGAGAGAGTGAGAGAGAGGAAGAGAGGATGGAAGAGAGATACAGTAGAACAACAGAAGTAAAGAATGAAGAGTCGAAGGATAAAAGAAATAAAGAGGCCTGTGACTCAGAAAAAGAGAGGCAGAGCAGCGAAGGAGTGCAGAGCAGGTGCTGCTGAAGCAAACAGAAGGTATCTGAACACCAAACGGCATGCATGCTGCAAATCTGACTCTCCCAATGCCTCCCATATCAACAGATACAGGACCTCAGTGTCCAGAACATCAACATCACTGTGTAATCACTCAGCTTTATTAATATTACTGCAGAGCATTATTAAAATTAACACACTTTCTAATATAATATAATATAATATAATATAATATAATATAATATAATATAATATAATATAATATATAATATAAATATAATATAATATAATATAATATAATATAATATAATATAATATAATATAATATAATAATTAATTTAGGTTCGTTTTATGGCCAATTATTTAAAATGTATTAGTCATTTGTTTGTGTGCATACAAACCTTACATCACCATAGATACAGACAGCCGCAAGCAATTGCCATGGTGACCGTGGAATGGCAAAAGATAGCAATACAACGCCACAAATCATGCAGTGAACCACAAACATTCCCACCAACTCTAAACCATAATATGCAAATATTTGGCCTAATTAATCTTTAAATGAATTTCATCTAACTGTAAGCCAAACCTATCATTATAAAATCCAATTATATATATATATTTCAAGATTTTATTAAAAATAAAGTTACAATTATTTCTAAAAACACACCATTTCAAATTTTGAAATGTAAAAAAGATTAAAAATTTCAAACATTGTTACAATAAATCCCAACCCTTGGCATTTATTTTCAATCCTTCACTAAACGCTAAAAATCCACTTGCATCTCTATCCTGCGGCTAAAGTCGTCTTTAAATTGCGTAGATCATCACATTAACATAAAGCATCCAAGCTCTCACCTGTGATGTCAAACCACAAGGAGGCGGAGCCTTGCTGTTGGGCGGACACCACACCTACGATGTCCGCCACTTTATCAGTTTCCATGACGGTGAAATTGTAAAGCTGCTCGTCGAAGGCGAGAGGAACGGGGCTGGCCGGAGGACGGCGGATCCACTCGATGTGCAAACGAGCCGTCACCCAGCGCTGAGGACGTCCATTATCCACTGCCTTCACCTGCGGTCAGAGGTTAAATGCACATCAGGAAGACAAGCACACCAGGCATTAAAAGGACTGAACTGAAATGGAAGAATGCATCCAGTGTTGACCTTTGCATTGAATGCAAACAAAAGAACGAACCTTTTACAAGAAAATCTTTTTTTTAAAATGTCAACTCCCTCATTAAGAGAATTGAACTGCTATATATGTCAAGGGAGTTTTTCAAGACCTGGAAATTATTATCTTTGAGTTTACAAAGGTGACACCTGGTGAGACTATTTCTTGTCCTAATATCACATATGGATAATTTATATAATTCCAAATAGGTGGGGGGAAACTTTGGCATGTTTGTGGAACATGTCACGTATTTGGCGCATGAACATAGTGGTCTAAACTGCTTTAAACATGGCCAAGATGGTCTACCAAGCATGCTTCCTTGTTTGTTTGTTTATTTATTTATATTTTTATTTTATTTTATTTTCTGTTTTATTTTATTTTATTTTCTACTTAATTTTACTGTATTCCATTTTATTATTCTTTATTTTATTATTATATTTCATATTTTATTTTGTCTGTTTTATTCTTTTTTACTTTATTTTGTTTTATTATTTTTTTTATTTTATTCTATTATTTATAATTGTATTTTTTTTATTATTTTTATTTTTGTTTTTATTTTTTATTTTTTTTTGTTTTTTTTTATTTTTTTGTTTTGTTTTGTTTTATTATTCTTTTTTATTTTATTTTATTTTAGTCACATAATATAAAACACTGTATTTCATTTTATAATCACATACACATGTGAGATTAAATGCAGAGTTCTGGCATGAAACTAGATGGTGCAGTCCGATAGGTCTAACTTAATCTGATCTAATGACATTATCACATGGCACAGCTGATTGGTTCTCTCCTGTAGCAGTAGCCAATGAGCTCGCTGCTCAACATTTAAATATATGACTAGTGCATGCTGTAGCAGTCGCAGCTTGCTAAGAAACCCTCCACCTTCCCCAGCTCCACCTGTATAGATCTGCTACGAGGTGATTCATGTATGCTATATATGGGCGTTATTTCATGTATGTTATATTTACAGCAGCAATATTTCTTACATGCTCACAGCAGCATGTTTTGGATGTATTGGCAGTAGAAAGTCACAGCAGCATAGCAGATCTATTCCGCCAAAACCAAATACATAAACATGCCAATCCCTCCAAGAGTTGTCATGACAGAACTTATTTTAGAAGCTTAAGACCCAAAGCTGACTCACGGTAAGAATATCATAGGTTCCAGCTGTGAACTGTTTCTTAGGTGATGAAACCACACCGGTTTTGGCATCGATTACGAACTTCCCATCCTCGTTGCCATCGATGATGCTGTAGGAGAGTTCAGCGTTGGCGCCCTGGTCTTGGTCATAGGCAAACACCCGATATATAGGAGCGCCTCGCTGTTTACGGGTGCGCTCGGGTAAACGGACCTGGTACACCTTCTCTGGAAATGTTGGTTTGTTATCGTTAACATCCAACACCTGGATCACCACCCATACTGTGGTGTGTCTGGGAGAAGGACCGCCATCTGATACAGTCACCTGAACACAAAAACAGTGATGAGCATGAGGATAAACTCACATTTGCATTCAAAACACTAATAGTTTTAAAAGAAGTCTTTTCTGCTCACCAAGGTTGAATTTATTTGATCCTGAAAAGTGGAGACTGAAAGTGAATATTTTGGCATCCCCTTATGTAAACATTTCATGGTCATACTTACAGTAATATATAAAGTAATGGAGTGTTTTTTTAATAAACAAAGTTGATTTTTCAGTGCCAGTCTTCAGTGCCACATGAATCTTCAGAAATCATTCTAATATGCTGATTTGCAGCTCAAGAAATATTTTAATTTGATTTCATTTAATTGTGGGCCGAGTTACAGATTTGTTCAAATCAAACAGTCACAGCACAAGAGATGCTTGCCTTAGTAAACACTACTATTCATGGTAAAAACCCATTATAGATGGACAGGAAAGGAGAAATAAGATTCTCTATGCATCTGATCTTCTACATATTTTTTCTCTCTGTAGAATGAAGTGATGATGAGTCATGTTCCACTTTTTTCTCATTTCCGGTTTCTGATATTCGATCCATTTTTCTTTTTCATTAGCAAACATGCTCATTGCTCATCCACCAATCAGCATGGCGGCACGTGGCCGCCGGCCAATCAGAAGAGTGCAGTGGAACGTTTAAATGATATCATTAAAAACAAAAGACATTGTGTGTGCCATCCATCTCGGCAACAACAACAGAACGATTAATTCAATTCACTTTATTCATTTCCTTTCACCGACCGCCGTGCCACGCCTGTACAAATTCAATCTGTCTGTCTGAGAGAAAGAAAGAGGGAGCCATAAATGAGAAAAAAGAGGGGGGTTGTAATAAATTAAAGGGGCGTTTGGTCTGTGTAATGTTTGGGTGTCAAGGGATCACACGGTGAACGGGTAACATAACATGAGTGACAAGTTCGTTCTCAAAAGATCAACACGACAAATCGCTTTTATTACAAACACAAAACACCCAATTGAAAACACTGACTGTCGCACTTAAACATACTGTATGCAAACAGACTAGCAGAGCAAGCATTTTGAATTTCAATCAGGCGTCTATAGGACGATAATCTTGCGTTCATATGAAGTGAAAATTGTCATAATTCTCCCATACCTCACAAAATTCATCTGCAATTTGAAGGCAGTGCAAATTAGCATGGCTCGCAGCTCTCACACCTGAGGTGTGTTTGTGTGAACGCAGCTATATGTGTCAATGCGGGTTCGCATAAGTGTGTCTCACCTCCAGTACGTGCTCAGCCTGTTGTTCACGATCCAGTTTCCGAGAGGTTGTGGTAATCAGACCTGCAACACACAAATCACTCGTTTTAGCAGGCTCTTTATAAATATTCTTTGATCCAACCACTTCTGCAGTCTCTAACTACAAGTAATGACAGAGCTTTTGAATTATTCATTTAAAATAATGATATCATAAGAGTCATTTGTTTGTGAATCGGACTGCACTGGTCTCGCTACATGCAGCAACTCAACAGTTTCCTTCCCATGGTTTTGTGATGCACAGTTTTTCCTCCTCATGTTCAGTTCAGACTACAAGCCATTTCTTTGGCATGGTGCTATAGATTGAGCAATAGACACAACTGTTGAAAAGCACTGAAGGGAACACTAAAAAATAAAGATATACATTATACATGATATATAGTAGTGAGAAAAAATACTGAAAGATAAGCAAGTAAGCAAATAAATAATATAAACAAAACAAAGTACGCAATAAATAATATAATATTAATAGTAATAAATAATTTACAAATTTTGGTGTCAGAAAGGATTCATTATTCAGCAAGGATGCATTTAATTTAACAAAAGTGACAGTAATAACATTTATAAAATTACAAAATTCTGGTTTCAAATAAATGCTGTTCTTTTGAACGTTTTATTCACTAAAGAATCCTGAAAAATGTAGCAATGCTTCCACAAAATATTAAGCATCTCAAGTCTTTTTAACATTGATAATAATCAGAAATGTTTTTGAGCAGCAAATCAGCATATTAGAATGATTTCTGAAGATCATGTGACACTGAAGAGTGGAGGAATAATGCTGAAAATTCTGCTTTGCATCACAGGAATAAATTATATTTTAAAGTATATTCACATAGAAAACAGTTATTTTAAATAGTAATAATATTTCACAATATTACAGATTTTACTGTATTTTTATCAAGTAAGTGCAGCCTTGGTGAGAAAAAGAGACTTTTTATGAAAACATTTAAAAATCTCATGGAACCCAATTTTAAAGGTAATAATATATTAACTATAAGGAATGTGGGTAGTGCAATTTATTTAAAAAAACAAGTTTTTAATAATGTTAAAATTACAATTGAAATGATTACTTTATCACTACGAAAACCAATTTTTGCTACGTTGATTTTTAAATTTTTACTTTTGCAGCCCTGCTGTTGTAGTCCTACAGTAACGTGCTCCGTGGCTCGTCAAAGTGCCTGCAGGTCCTTAAGTATGCTTTCTGATCAGGCGCATCCCAGGGCACCCCATCACTGACCCATATCAGAGATGAAGAGAGACACAAGGAGGAAGAGAAAGAGAGGGGGCGGCTGTGTTGAAGCAAGGCACAGTGGCACAGGGCACTCGTACTGAGAGAGAGAAAATAAGGAAGGAGGAAACAAAAAGAGGAGGACAGGAGAGGAGGGGAACGAGGGGGCAAACAAAAAGACCAGAGACAAAAGTTTGCTGATGACATCATGCCTGTAACACACACACAGTCCGTTTGAGGCCCCACTGGATAATTGCTGCTACCTGAATGGGGTTTACTGGTCAAAGTGGGCATGTGGGGTCTTAACGTCTACAGACTTCTGATCTCATCGTCATGGCAACCAGAGGCTCGTTACACAGCTACCGCTCTGGACCGGCATGTGTGGGAAAGTAAGTCCACATATGGGGGGAAAATGGATGGATTAGAGCTCTAACGTTGGACACCGAACACCCACGCAGGCTTTTTATGCGACGTCCATAATATAGGGTACTCAAAAAAAAAAAAAAAAATCCCCAGACGCACACTTTTATAGTCGAAAGTTTCTCTTAAAGGGACAGATCACCCAAAAATGAAAAGTCTGTTATCATTTACTCACCCTCATGTCATTTCAAACCTGAGTTTTTTTCTTCTGTTTAGTACCATAGAATATATTTTAAAGAATGTCGGCAACCAAACAGTTGATGGTACCCACTGACTTTCATAGTATGGAGAAAAAAAATACAATGGAAGTCAATGGCTACCGTCAACTGTTTGGTTACCAACATTCTCCAAAATATTTTATTTTGTGTTCAAGAGAAGAAAAACTCACACATTGACATGAGGGTGAGAAAATGACAGAATTTTCATTTTGGGCGATCTATCCCTTTAACCTACTTTTAACTAACAGCAATGGATTTGCTAATGAGGGTGTCTTTGTGTAAGGATCCAATCAGTGAGAATGAGTGTGCGCTTAGCTTAAGAACAGCTGCATTCACTGGAATTAGCATATTAATTAGAGAGACGAATGATTACAAGCAATTAACTAAAACAGCAATAGTATACAACAGCATACCTATACAGGCCAGTTATCTGTTGCCTTTAGAATATGCATGAGTTGTAGCTTCCTTTTTATCTTTTTAGCTTTTGAGTTATTTTATAATCGCCACATGCATTTATTTCACAGTGCATTTGTCTTTTGTTCCTCCACAGTCGTTAAAGGTTCATTCGAGAGGCATTGATTTCCCAAGAAACTCATTGTGGATAAAAATAACGTCAAAACCTTTGGAAACTGCCGGCGTTGCATGTGTTTTGTGCGTCGAATGGCTGCAGGTGGGAATTGGCCCATATGAGTGTGTCTGTGATTCATTGGCAGGGTCGGCGTCATAAATTCGAAACGTGCACCAAAGGAACATAAACCGGCCACACACACACACACACACACACACATGCATGCTGAGATCACACTGCATCTATAAATCAACAGCCATCTGAAAAAGACAAAGAAACAAGAGAGTGGCAGATTTCAGTTTCAGCAAAGAGGCGATTCATGCTGGTTTTTAAATTGCACGCTTTTTCTAAATGTCAAAACGGCATCCATAATTTATAGTGAGCCTTTGCATTGTCGTTTGCACTGATTGAAAAAAGTCTCACAGATTATTTTTTTTAAAAAACGACATGATTAAACAAGTTTATTTAAATGCATACTTTTATCAAGTAAATGTCATAATGGTTTGAGTCCCTTTTTATCCCCCTTTTGAACTTGAACAGCTATTTTCAGTATTTCTGCTTTAATTATAACTATTTTATAAAGAGAAAATGCGATTACTGATATATTAAAGTAATTAACCATGAGTCATTTTATAATTCCAGGAAATTCATGTGTATGTCCTTTGATAAAAACAACAATATCAGATTACATCTTGATTTTAATATATTAGTAATGCATAATTAATTTTAAATATGATTTTTAAATATGATTTTTTAAATATTTATTAAATATATTAATAATTAATATATAATATATAAAAATATATTAAGAGGTTATTGTAATATTAATAATTTAATAATGTAATCACTTTTTAAACAAAATTCTAATCTTAATACAAAGAGTAATCTTAAGTAAGCACCCTCTGTCAGTTATTCAATGTGTCTTCATCAAAAAATATAAAAGTATAAAAAATTATATATATATAATATATATAATATATTATATATATATATATATATATATATATATATTATATATATATATATATATATATATATATAAAATATAAAAATAATATTTACATAAATATATAAATATAAAAATAATTTTAAATCTCATGCAAACAATGTTTTCTTGACAAAGAAATAATGCAAAGAGTACAGCACAAAACATTTTATGCAAGCACTTGAATGCAAACTACAAAAGCTTTCAGAATGTCTTTTTAGGAATTTGAACCATTAAAATAAAAGTTATCATAGGAAGGACTATTTACAATTATGCATTATTTCTAGGTAACTAATCAAATGTAGACTACCAATGAAAAGTTTTATTTTTTTGCGCAAGTCTCTTTTGCTTGCCAAGTCTGCATTTATTTGATTAAAATTTTTTTATTAATAGTGATGTTTTTTTTATTATTTTTTTAATTTTAGATTAAAGTTTTTAATTTTGATATATTTTAAAATGTAATTTATACCTGTGATCAAAGCTGAATTTTCCACATTATTACTCCAGTTTTCAGATCACATGCTGCTCAAGAGACATTTCTTATTACTATCACTGGTCGTGCGTGGGTTCATACGTTTCTTGGGTATTTCTGGCCTAATTCTGTCAGTACATTACAGATAAAACGTAAGGCTTTATAAAGAAACAGCACTAGAGAAGTACTTTAAAGATATGGCTTATTACTGCTCCTCAGGCCATGCTATCGCAGAACTGACGAACGATGCTTTTGATAAAACTCTGGGAGTCGTCTATTATTCCAAATGATCCATTATGGAGGATAATCAGAATGATCGCAATCACAGTGAGCAGAACGAATGCGGATCTCCGCGCCGTAGAAAACAGGGTGTTTACATGCTGTAGAAGATGCAGTGATTATCGGAGCCGCAGCAGACAGAGAAAGAGAGCGCACTATTCTTAGAGTCTTTTATCATGAGGAGGAAGACAGAACAGAGCGAGAGAAAGATGGAAGGATGTTAAAGAGTCGCAGGGGGACGGAATGGAAGAGTAAGAAACAGAGCAAGAGAGAAAAAGACACGTAAGGCCTTGTGAACGAGAGAATGGGAGGGTGATACAGCGAGAGAGGGAGGAGAGGAAGGTGTTAGGAGAGGATAAGAGAGAGATGAGAGAGGATGAGTCGGAGGGGGAGGAAAGACGAGGAGGAGATCTCAGGGTTGGAGGAGACGAAACCCGCAGACGAGATTCACAGAGACACAAATTACTGCTGAGACAAGCAGAAGAGAGAAAGAGCGAGATTTCACAAGCCTTTTGAAGAGTTTAAAGCTGAAAACAAGCACCGTTGTCAAAGTTTGAAGACTGTTGACCATTCATCCGTCCAAATAGACTGTGACTGACGAGTGAATAAAATCAAGTCAGGACGTTGCTAGAATGACAGTCTGGCCTTGGCTGTTTTACCTGACGTAAGTGAATGAAATGAAAGACATTCATGCGCTCGACTGAAGCGACTGTCTAATAATGATGGAAATGTTTGTGTTTAGCTCTCCTCCTGTGATCTTACATGCTGTCGCCTCGTCTGCAGGAGACTCTGTTTACTGACTGCAGAGCAGCTTTCAACTTTAACTCAGTGGAAAATCATTTTAAAAGATGTTTTCCCCCCTATGGAATCCCACACGGGACACTTGTGTGATCTGCTCCATGCATTAGAGAAAACCACAAAAAAATGAGAGTTTTGATGTTGTTATGAGAGCTAACATTTCACATAGATGCTGGCTTAGATATGATATGATGATTATATAGGAAAACATGCAAGGAAAAAAAAACTTTTATATAAATACGTATGCACACATGTATAATGCATTATAACACATTACGTATTAGTTATGTATTTTGTGTGTGTGTGTGTGTGTGTGTGTGTTTATTTTTTATAAATAATACAGAATTAAATATATGAATTTGTTTAGGATTTTTAATAATAGTTTCTGTAATTTGTTTGGTTTTACATTAACTATATACATACTGTAGTTTGCATTATAAATGAATAACAAATATTGTATCAATAAAAATATGTATATTTACAAAAAAAAAAACAAAATATTTTAAATGGTTTAAATGGTTTAACGAAAATATGAAATGTGAAAAATTAAAATAGACCTTTTATATAAATATACTTTTTTATATAAATAATAAATGCACACATGTATTATGTATTTTTAGATATTACATTACATATTAGTTATGTATTATTATATATATTAAATATTTTTTATTACACACATTATATATGTAGAATTTTAATTATGCTTTTTGTATTTTTTTATCTAAATTAACATAATTTACATAAATGAATAACATAATATTCATATATATATCACAAATATTAATATTTATACATTCATATAAATTATTTAGCAGCTTTTCATTGGAGAATTTCATCTTAATACTTAATATCACCATATTATTCTGTGTGAATTGCTACATTAAAAAGCATGCGCGCGCACACACACACACACACACACATTAAATAAACGAATAAAAAAATTTAAAATGAAAAATGATGTAAAAGACATTTCATGAGCAGTCACAAATATTTATGGTCATCAAATTCTCTCAATTCAGATGTGATAAAAACATCATTTTGGCACACAACCATTCCTCAACCATTCTATCCATATATATATATATATATATATATATATATATACCTATTCCATCATCTATCCATCCATCCCCATGTTCAAGACAGCATGTGTAACGTCTGGTGGGATGTTCAGAAGCACAATGAGAGCAAATAAATCAGAGCAAAATGATGCTTAGGGAGTGTGCCGAAACGCTTTTTTGGAGTTTAGGAAGTGTGTTCAGAAGGCTGTAATGTTTAGGGAGAATGGAGGAGTGTGTCAGTAAACTGAGGTGAATGAACTATAATACTAGAGTTTTGCTCATGTTGTACAGGGAGTGTGTGTAAAACGCTCAGTTCTGCTTTTGTTTGTAGATGCACTAGGGAGAACAGACTCTGAACTTAAACTTAAATGCCCTTCCAAATGGTGCAATTTCTCACTGCTGTGTACAAACCCGATTCCAAAAAAGTTGGGACACTGTACAAATTGTGAGTAAAAAAGGAATGGCATAATTTACAAATCTCATAAAGTTATATTTTATTCACAACAGAATATACTGTAGATAACATATCAAATGTTGAAAGTAAGACATTTTGAAATGTCATGCCAAATATTGGCTCATTTTGGATTTCATGAGAGCTACACATTCCAAAAAAGTTGGGACAGGTAGCAATAAGAGGCCGTAAAAGTTAAATGTTCATATAAGGAACACCTGGAGGACCAATTTGCAACTTATTAGGCCAGCTGGCAACATGATTGGGTATAAAAAGAGCCTCTCAGAGTGGCAGTGTCTCTCAGAAGTCAAGATGGGCAGAGGATCACCAATTCCCCCAATGCAGCGGCGAAAAATAGTGTGGTGTGATGAAAAATGGTTTTCTCAGAGAAAAGAGTTTGAAGTTATCATCATCTACAGTGCATAATATCATCCAAAGTTTCAGAGAATCTGGAACAATCTCTGTGCGTAAGGGTCAAGGCCGGAAAACCATACTGGATGCCCGTGATCTTCAGGCCCTTAAACGGCACTGCATCACATACAGGAATGCTACTGTAATGGAAATCACAACATGGGCTCAGGAATACTTCCAGAAAACATTGTCGGTGAACATAATCCACCGTGTCATTCGCTGTTGCCGGGTAAAACTCTATAGGTCAAAAAAGAAGCCATATCTAAACATGATCCAGAAGCACAGGAGTTTTCTCTGGGCCAAGGCTCATTTAAAATGGACTGTGGGAAAGTGGAAAACTGTTCTGTGTTCAGACGAATCAAAATTTTAAGTTCTTTTTGGAAAACTGGGACGCCATGTCATCCGGACTAAAGAGGACAAGGATAACCCAAGTTGTTATCAGCACTCAGTTCAGAAGCCTGCATCTCTGATGGTATGGGGTTTGCATGAGTGCGTGTGGCATGGGCAGCTTACACATCTGGAAAGGCACCATCAATGCTGAAAGGTATATCCAAGTTCTAGAACAACATATGCTCCCATCCAGATGTCGTCTCTTTCAGGGAAGACCTTGCATTTTCCAACATGACAATGCCAGACTGCATCAATTACAACATCACGGCTGCGTAGAAGAAGGATCCGGGGACTGAAATGGCCAGCCTGCAGTCCAGATCTTTCACCCATAGAAAACATTTTGCGCATCATAAAGAGGAAGATCCGACAAAGAAGACATAAGACAGTTGAGCAACTAGAAGCCTGTTTTAGACAAGAATGGGACAACATTCCTATTCCTAAACTTGAGCAACTTGTCTCCTCAGTTCCCCAGACGTTTGCAGACTGTTATAAAAAGAAGAGGGGATGCCGCACATGGCCTTGTCCCAACTTTTTTGAGATGTGTTGATGCCATGAAATTTAAAATATTTTTCCCTTAAAATGATACATTTTCTCAGTTTAAACATTTGATATGTCATCTATGTTGTATTCTGAATAGAATATTGAAATTTGAAACTTCCACATCATTGCATTATGTTTTTATTCACAATTTGTACAGTTTCCCAACTTTTTTGGAATCAGGTTTTTACAACCCAGACGGTCTAAATGAATTTATCACTGTACATAAGCAACAGAATACACTGAATCCATAGAGGACCTGTGTTGTGGGTCAGCAAAAGTAAGGCTTTGATTAATAGTACAGTACATGATCTTGCTTCAGTTTATCATTCATAATTATATGTATTAAGACCATTTTAGCCATTACTTTCTTTTCTTTAACTGTAATATTTACTAAAATGAGTTCAAAACTGCTCTACTAAAACTTTTATGGAATCTGCAAATTATTAAAATAATACTTTTTATTTGCATTCAAATAATATAATAATAAAAATAAACCACCACCAATATTATTATTATTATTATTATTATTATTATTATTATTATATTTATTACTATTAACAGAAAAGCAAAATACTACTACTACTAATGTTTATTTTGTTATGTTGCTGTTGGTGGTGTTTTTTTTTTTAAATAAGATATTAAATGACTGCTAATAAAAGGTATGATTATTATATGTTATTAGTAAACATAACAGCAAAATAAAATTATAAGTAACATCACTATATAATTATATGATTATTATGTGGTGATAACAATATTAGTAATAATAATAATAATAATAATAATAATAATAATAATAACATTAATAACAATAATAAACATCACCATAATCATTATATTATTACATAGTATTTTTATATTAATAATACATTTTATTTATTTCATTTATCTTTTTTTTTTTTTTTTTTTTTGGGTTGGTTGGCCCTGTGTTGCGGTTTCTTTGTTATACTTTTGAAAAGATGCACTGAATTTAATTATTTTGGACTGAGCTAAGATTTTTATTCTTTTCCTCTTCTGGCCTTTTATTTGTTGCCTCCATTCAGTATTGATACTAGAGGCTTGCTTTCTGGTATCGATCAACCAGTTGTTTAGGGTTTGTGTATAAACTCCTCAGTTACAAACACATCTGCAAATGCAATAAAGCATACAAGCAACGTCCCCTATGACAGTAAATAAATCTTTCAGAAGCATGTGTAAACTATCATAAGAGACCACACATTCCTCAGCGCAGGGATCAGTCCAGGCAATGTGTGTAAACTACAATATAACTTAAACTGTCCCAGCAGATGTGTTAGACTGTCGAGGGAGCACACAAACAAGAAGCGCAGACGTATCTAGGGAGCGTGTGCAAACTCCAGTCTTGTGAAAGAACTAAAGATGTCACAAAATGCTGCAGTGCATCATCAAAATATCCTCATAACATCTGCCGCCAACCATGCCTACTACACACACTTTCAATAAACACACACCCTGGCTCTGTTTTCTCAGAAATGTGTCAATAAATAAACATTTCCTTGTGGCATGCACAAACTCCAGTGACTCAAAGATGTCATTCATTAAACACACACACGTACATATATATATAACAAGGTCTGAATTTTCAAAGCTGTGCATCATGTTCTCCGCTTGAAAGAAAACATTATACAAATCAACTCTGGCTATCTCAGAAACATCAATTTCAACTCTGCTTTATAGGAGAATAATAAAATGACCTCTAAAGTCATCTTAACTGTATTGCTCAATAATTCTCCAGAAGTTCCCTCCTCACGTGCACTTTATTTAAACCTGGAATTGAATGAAGTTTCCTGAGAGCGGTAATTTCATCTCTCTCTGTCCGCTGGGTATATTTGACTTGGCATCAATAATTCATGTAATCTATATACATAAACAGACAAACAAGTTTCCCAATAAAAGCCCAACAAACAGAGCTGGGGTGTGTGTGCCAGCTAGATGGGGATGTTTAATCGCCTCTGTTACACACATACATTTAAACATGATGAGGCTGAAAGGCCTTTCTCATGATGCTGACAGGTGAGAGCAGAGGCCAGGCCTGCAACTGTTTGATTAACATTTAGACAGCTTTCACTAGAACAAACAAATATAAGACTGAAATCAAACAGTTCACACCTCTGCAAAAGAGAGAGAGAATGACAGAACGATAGAACGGTAGAACGATAGAACGATAGAACGATAGATAGATAGATAGATAGATAGATAGATAGATAGATAGATAGATAGATAGATAGATAGATAGATAGATAGATAGATAGATAGATAGAGTAACATTTAACTGAACTCTTTTTTCCAGAAGGATCCATAGATGGTGACCAGTGGTTTCATATTGATCTGTAACAAGATCGAACTTCTGCTACACACACACACACACACACACACACACACACACACACACACACACACACACACACACACACAGAGACAAAAGTCTGCAGACAATTGATGTGTTGAGTTTGTCAGGAAATACCTTTTATGAAAACAAACTTATTGCATCAAACCACACAACACTTTCTGATCTTTCTCTCTGGCTGCTTCCTGTTTGCTGTTGCCTTCTGTCTTTCTGACAGCTTGACCTTTTGTAACCTTTACAAAGTTTTTAATTAGGATCGGCGCTTCCTGCTGACATGCACTATGGGGCGTGTGGCTGAAGGGAAGGGCCTGTGGCTATGAAATGAATCTGTCAATCAAAGGCAAATCCATAACATCAGCCAATCAGCAGCCAGGATTTACAGTAGGCTCAAAGGATGATGTCATAATGCGGAGAACAGCGACAGACCTCAAGAACTCACACACCCAGATGCTGATATTTAAATTAGTGAATTTAAATACTAAATGAGCAGAATTAATTAATGCACAGGAAGGAATAATTAGCTTTATCTACACCAAAGACTAAAACGCTCATAAAAAGACAAAAAAAGACTAAAAGGTATTTCCATGTTTAGAAACGGTACCATGGTAAATCACAGTATATACAAATGATGGACAGATAGACAGAGAGAACGATGGATGGATGGATGGTTAAACAGAGAAAAGGATAGACAGACAAACAGACAGACAGACAGACAGACAGACAGACTGATGGATGAATGGATAGATAGATAAATTGGATAGAATGATAGATAAATGGATGTGTAGATATAGGGATACAATGACAGATGGATGATAGAATGATAGATGATAGATGGAAGATGGACAGATAGATAGATAGATAGATAGATAGATAGATAGATAGATAGATAGATAGATAGATAGATAGATAGATAGATAGATAGATAGATAGATAGATAGATAGATAGATAGATAGATAGATAGAACGAACAGATGGATAATAAAATAATAGATGGATGGATGGATGGATGGATAGGTGGAAGATGGACAGATATATAGATGGATAGAATGATGGTTGGAAGTTGGATAGATGGCCATAACGAAGGCTGGATCGATAGATGGATGGACAAAATGATGGAGAGATGGACCATACGATACCATTACTGTACCAGGGTACTTTTTTAAGGGACACGCATACAAACTCAACTTATTAAAACTGACAGTAATTTATTCTATCTATCACACAGAAGGAGTTTGATTGACAGGACACTGACCGGTGCGCGGGTTGATGCTGAAGAAGTTCTGTGGGTTGCCGCTGGAGATACGGAATGACAGGCGGGGCTCGGTTGCCATGGCGTCAGGGTCCTGCGCCTGGATCTGAATGATGGACTGGTCCTTCGGGGAATTTTCCGGAATGGTGGCGTGATACATCGGCTCAGATGTGAGCGGAGCATTATCGTTAACATCCTCAACCTGTTCAAACACACAGATTTACAACACATATCTATCTATCTATCTATCTATCTATCTATCTATCTATCTATCTATCTATCTATCTATCTATCTATCTATCTATCTATCTATCTATCTATCTATCTATCTATCTCACATAGGATGCACACTACTTTACCTGTATGTACACTTGTAGTGCTGCTGACTGTGGTACCACTCCCAGATCAGTAGCGTACACTGTTAGCCAATAGGAGTCCTGCGTCTCTCGGTCCAACAGATCTGTAGTGTAGATGACACCTGCAAAATAAAATGGATAAAAACACCAAAACATCACAAGCTGAACATTTTTAATTCCAGTCAAACAGTGGCAGAATTGATCATTTAGCTTCAATGCGTTCTACTCTGAGACTGACAAACTCATATTAACTCTGATAGCAGTAATTGCTGTCAAAAAAGCAATTACAGAGCAGAAACATTAAAAATGAGCTGTGTAAATGTTATATTATTAAAATCTGGTCTCATATCTCAGATTAATAATTTAAATGAGCAGTTTATCTTTAAAAAGTGTTTGGTGCTATTAAAAACATTGCTGTTTGAGTATAACAGCAACAATGCCTCAGCCAATGGCATGTGTTTGGGGCGGGGCTTCCTGCTTAGCTGGCCAAGGGCCAAAAAACCTGTTTGTAGACAATCATTATTACAGAAGGTCTGTTTACTGATGCTAGTGGTGCAGAAATTACACACTTTACCTTAGCAATAATTGCTTTTTACAAAAAATAAGTTACTGAGCAAAATCATTAAAACTGAGGGGAATTGTTTTAATGTTAAATACTGTATTGTATCTCAGATTGATGTACTAAGCAAACAATTTGTCAGGTAATTTTCTTGCTATTAAAATGCTATTAATTTTTTTTTTTGTTTGAGCCTAACACAGCAACAATAGCTATGTTTCCATACACCTATTTTTACTATATGCACATTTTGGAATATCGCATAAAAAATGCTGGATGGAAATACCAAGATACGCATAAATTCAAAAAATTTGCATTAAAAACGTATGCGCACATCTGATTAGGAAAAACTTTTTATAACTACGATGGAAACACATTTACCGAATAAATTCCTCCATACGCATCGAAAAAGTCATTTGACTTTGAGCTATGAGTCGGGATAACTTGACTAGCAGCGGACTGATCTCATTCACAGCATCTATATATATAAGTTGCTATTGTCATTCTGAAAAGCCTGAGCAAAGTCTGTCGTCAAAGTATTTCTGTATAAATTTCTTACACGACTGCGCTCCCAAGCAGCTGGCATCCACCTCCGAGAGCAGTGACCGCATTTATTGTGTTTCGTCTACTCACTCTGAGGCACAAGTAATTTATTATATATGAAAATTAGTTTACCAGGAAGTGATGATGTTTGCTCTTTGACTTGCTGGATGGAAACAGTGCTTTATTTGCATATGTTCTATTCCAGTTTTGTGCATAAGTTTAATTTGAATCTTTGGATGGAAACATAGCTAATGTCTCAGCCAATGGCTTGAGTTTGGGGTGGGGCTTCCTGTTTGGCTGGCCAATGGTGAGTGTTCTGGAAACATAATTATTTATCACAACTGTTCTGTGGTGACACCAGTGGTGAGTCACCTTTAAAAATCTCTGTTTTTCTGTGATAACACAGCAGCACACAGGTTGTGGTAAATTTAGATCAATAAGGAGGTCACTTCCATAAGTCATGTAACAGAAACAGAGCAGAAGAAAACACAACCCTCAGGCTACAGACAAAATAAGACCTGAACCTCTGACCCCAGCAACAGCCCGACATTTTCAATTGCTCCATGTAACCGTAAACTGAGGTCTTCAGTCTTGGGGACAAAAAATGAAATTATGTCCATGGTCAGAACAATAATAAAAAAAAAAGCAGTTAATCTCAGGCACAGATTTGCCACAAAAAGCGAGACTTTGCCTCTGTGTTTTGGCTGAAACCATGTTACCATGGTAAATTTTCTGCAAAGGAACTAGACGCAGACTTGAATCAGGTAAAGGGATCAGATCAGGTTTCTCTCTGTATTGAAAAACAGCCTGAGCTTTTGTGTGTGACTGTGTGTGTGTGTGTGTGTGTGTGTGTGTGTGTGTGTGTGTGTGTGTGTGTGTGTGTGTGTGTGTGACATCAATAATTCAGTCTGTTAGCCTGTAGGATTCATAAAATCCTTTAGTTCATTGTGCTAGAGTGAAAGCACACGTAATATATTCGGAACACTAGCAGAACTGCCCGAGGAACCTCACAATGAGAGTAGACGAGGAAAATAAGGGACACAGAGAGAAAGAGAGACAGGGAAGAGAGTGTATTCTATTCTCTGAGGTAATAGAAACTCACTTTAGCCAATCAGAGACACAGATTGGACCAGCCCTGAAAAACCAGAGTCATCTTACACCATTACCACCAACCAGAGCAGCTCATTCAACCACACACACACACACACACACACACACACACACACACACTCGCTCAGACACATGCACTCGCTCAGACACACACACACACACACACACACACAAACATACAGTACACACATTCACATTCTTCTAAAAGGGGACATCTTTTGTTTTGTACAAAGATAATTATAATTACTATGAATTAAAAACAGAATAAAATTTGTAATTTTCAAATTTATATTAACATTCTAATAATATAATACATTTTAATATTATATTCTTTAAAAGTGGACATTCATGTATTGTTTTATTTTTCATAAACCTAATTATAATTACTCCAAAACTCAAAACTCTACGGTGGTTATTGTAATATACCTTTAAATAATAAAACATTCTAATACTATAGTAAATTTTTATATTGAATTATTATGAAAGGGGACATTACCTAGACATCTTGTATTTTTATAAATCTAAATATAATTACTATAGATGAAACAAAACTCAAACCCTGCTCTCTCTCTCTCTGTATGAGTGTGTGTGTGTGTGTGTGTGTGTGTGTGTGTGTGTGTGTGTGTGTGTGTGTGTGTGTGTGTGTGTGTGTGTGTGTGTAGTGTTGGTAATTTATGTATTATGTAAATATTGATTTATTGGTAATGTAACAATTGTTAAAATAAAGAAAGACTAAAACTTTCTCTCTCTCTGAAGAATCCATAGACATGTATTGTGTTTTTTTTTTTGTTTGTTTTTTTTCAGAAAAATCTTACACGGCATTAAAACTTTAAAATAATAAAATCTTTAAATAATAATTAATTTATATTATTGTAAAAAGGGGACATTCTTTAGACAACTATTGTTTTGTTTAAAGCTAATTATTATACACAACCAAAACTCAAACCCTACAAGATTTCTTTTTGTATTTTAATAAAAAATATTTTAATTAACATTAAAATAAAACATTCTAATAATAAAATGCATAAAATACATAATATGATACATTTTATCACTATCATTTGCATTTTTTTGTATTATTATTATTAATAATTGCTTTCCAAATGGGAGGTTGTGTCAAATTTAGCTTACTTTTGTGAACAATTTTGTCCTCAGTCTACAGCTAAGCAGTCACACACACAGTCCTGGCTAGAAGCTGATATTTCTGCCAGAGCTGAGCGAGCAGATAGGAAAGTCAGAGCGAGAGAGAAAGTGAGCGCAAATAAACGAGTGGAAATGGGGAGATTATTTTGCTTTTCTTCGGTTGTTATGTTCCTGCTGTCTGACCTAGATAAGAATGATACGAGTCAATGAAAGAGTACCAACCGGATGGCATGAGGCATGCACGTGTGTGTGTATGTGTGTGTGTGTGTGTGTGTGTGTGTGTGTGTGTGTGCACGCGCAAATATGTGTGTTATTAATGCTGTTCATTGGCATAATCTCTGTGATCAATTATTAATGAGAGCCCAATTATCTACATCCTGCCTTTCCCAGCATCCTCTTACTGTAACTCAGGGTGTGTAAGTGAGATAATCGGCTCATTAAATATGCAGCCCTCTTATAGATTCTTTAAAAACAGAATACAAACAAGCCTCAAATTAGTCTCACTGAAGGAGGGAGTGAAAGAGTGATGTGTTTAGGATGAGAGGAAATGTGAGAGTTTTCTGTGTGTTTATGTAATCTCTCTTCCGATCTTTGATCTTTGACTAATCTTTGGTTTAATAATTGATCCTGGTGCTTTCAAGAAGAGTTCTTTGGCATTGCAAATGTGTTATGTGTGTCAAAGTTCTGCTTCCCTGCACTTTTATAGTCATTTATAAGTTTTGAAATGGTCTCTTAAAGGGAAAGTGCCCCCAAAAATATAAATTCTGACAATTCACACAAAAATGTAAAATCATTTACTCCCCCATGTCCTTTTAAACCCTGATGACTCCTACTTTTGTGGAAACCAAAAGAGATGTTTTGCAGAATGTCCTGGCTGCTTTATTCCATGCAGTAGAAGTGGATGGGGACTGGAGCTGACAACTCAAAAAAAAAATGCTCCATAAAGTAGTTAATATGACTTCTACACTACATTCAAAGCTTTGTGTGAGGAACAGACTTAAACTGACATGATATTGACTGAAATTTTCCTGTAGGACTCCTTCACGCTTCATTTACATTTCTGTAAATATGATGCATCAAGATGCATAATTTGAAGTTTTTCATCATTTCATGTTTTAAACTGCTGTTTCTTTCTCATACAAAGCTACAGAAGTGTATAGCTATGTGTACAGAAGACATGGAATGTATTGCATTAGTCATATGTACTACTGTAATAAAGCTTTTGTTATTTTTGGAGCTTGACGGGCCAAGTCCCCATCATTAATGGCTGGCCTATGGTAATACAGTACATCCAAAAGCTCGCCTATCATTTATCAACCTCAAATATGTAAGTATTAGCAACTTTACATGGTCGCTCAATCTAATGTTGAAGCTGAACAGTAGTTCTCACTGCGTGACAGATGGAGGGACTGGTACGCTCACGTACTCCTAAAATACTCTGATATTATTTGTCATGCAGATAAGAGTAATACATCTTTCGAATCTGTAAAGACTCTACGTTAATTTGTGTGCACTCACAATAACAACAAAACATTATCCTTTTGTAAAATAATGAAAGCAAACAGGATGTGCTTTCTGCCGTCTC